>NC_000086.7:34439519-34614486 GCF_000001635.26 Mus musculus | reverse complement strand
GAATTCCAAGAAGTTAGAGAATTCAATTGAAGTGAAAACATACCATACCAAATATCATGGAGCACAATTAAAACAGCATAAAGTAAAGAATCCAAAGCACTAAATGCCTTCCTAAAGAAATTTCAAGAGATCTTATACAAGCGAGTTAAAAGCACACCTAAAAGCTCTAGAACAGAAAGAAGCAAAGTGCACCAAAGAAGAGTAGATGTCAGGATGTTGGAGGCTCAGGGCTGAAATCAACCAGCGAGAAACCAAGAGAATGATACAAAGAATCAACAAAACCAAGAGCTAGTTTTTAAAGAAAATCAACAAGATATATATGATATACCCTTAGCCAAACTAACTAAAGGGCACAGAGACAGTATGCAAAATAACAAAATCAGAAATGAAAAGGAGACATAACAACAGAATCTGAGGAAATTTAAAAAAATCAGCTGAAGCTACTACAAAAGCCTTTAGCTCTACAAAACTGAAAAATCTAGATGGCTTTCTGTACTAAAGTGAAATCAAGGTCAGGTAAATTATCTAAACAGTCCTATATTGCCTAAGGAAATACATAGAGGTATCAAAAATCTTCCAATCAAAAAGCCTGACAGTTTTAGTGCAGAATTCTACCAGTCCACAAAATAGAAACAAAAGGAACACTACCTATATTATTCTATGAACCCACAATTACTCTGATACCTGAAATCACACAAAGACCCAACAAAGAACAAGAACTTCAGACCAATCTTGCCTATGGATATTTTTTGGAGACCATACTGTGAGAAAGGAAGCCTTTCGCAGCTTCCCACCCTAATAAGCCAAATGGCCTTGTGTTATGGAGCTGGTCGCCTCCTCCTCCCTATCTCATACTGGCACCAAAGACCCTAAAAAGACTGAATTATCCCTATCTCTTCCTGACTCCCAAGACTTCTAAGGACATGAGTTATGTGCTGAGCCCAGCCTGAAACCCAGGACAGTTAAGGAGGAATCTACATTCCGGAGATAAGACTCAGAGTGCCTCCCGCCTGCAATCTGAATTTGGCCTTCATGTCCTCAGATGCCCACTTCTTTGTTCTTTGTTAATTACCCCTCAGCCCCTCCCTATTTCCCCTCGATGTGTGCTTATAACCTGACATTTCAGCCTAATAAACTGAGACATTGACAGGAATCCTCCTTGGTCTCTGTTCTTCTTTCTTGCTCTTTTCTCTTCCAGGTTTGCGGTCCCCCTTGCACCCACGAATAACTGGGTCTGCTGGACAGGACAGATATTGATGCAAAAGTACTCAACAAAATTCTTGCAAACTGAATCTAAGAATACATCAAAACCTTTATTCACCATGATCAAGTGGGTTTCATCCCATACAGGGATTGTTCAGTATATGCAACTCCTTCAACATAATATACTATATAAACAAACCCAAGGAAAGAAACCACATGATCATCTCATTAGATGCTGAAACAGCCTTCAATAAAATGTAACACCCATTCATGTTAAAAGTCTTGGAAAGATCAGGAGTTCATGGCTCATTTCTAAACATAATAAAAGCAATATACTGATAATAAACAGGCAACATGAAATTAAATGGAGAGAAACTAAAGCAATTCCACTAAAGCCAGGGACAAGACAAGGTTTCCCACTCTTTCCTTATCTATTCAATACAGTACTCAAAATTCTAGCTAGAACAAGTGGACCATATAAGAAAATCAAGGGAATACAAATCGGAAAGGACTAAGGCAAAGTATCACTATTTTCAGATGATATGACAGTATATATAAGTAACCCCCAAAATTCCACCAGAGAACTACTACAGCTGAAAAACAACTTCAGGGAGCTGGAGAGATGTCTCAGCCCTTAAGAGCACCAACTGCTCTTCCAGATGTCCTGAGTTAAATTCCTAGCAACAACATGGTGGCTTATAACCATCTGTAATGAGATTTGATGCCCTCTTCTGGTGTGTCTGAAGAGAGCAATGGTGTACCCATATACATAAAATAAATAAATAAATCTTTACAAAACCAAACCAAAACAACAGCAACATAAAACAAAGTGGTAAAAAATGGTCCTGGTCTACCTGTAGAATGAAAATTGATCCATATTTATTTATTTATTTATTTATTTATTTATTTATTTATTTGGGGGGTTTTTTGAGACAGGGTTTCTCTGTGTAGCCTTGGATGTCCTGGAACACACTTTGTTTATCAGGCAAACGTGGAACTCAGAAATCTGCCTACCCCTGCCTCCCAAGTGCTGTGATTAAAGGCATGTGTCACCACGCCCCAGCTCTGATTGATATTTATAACTCTGCACAAAATTTAAATTCAAGTGGATCAAGGACCTGAACATAAAACAGGATGCACTAAATCTTATAGAACAGAATGTAGAAAGGCCTTTGAATGAATTTTTTGCAGGAGACAATAGCCTGAACAGCATACCAAAGGCTCAGGATCTAAGATCAAATATTGATAAATGGGACCTCATGAAACTGAAAAGCTTTTGTAAGGCAAAGGACAGTGTCAAATGGCAAATCGGTAGCCTATAGATGGGAAAAGGGCCTACACCAACCCTACATCTGACAGACAACTAATTTCCATATTCACAAATAACCAAATAATTCAATTAAAATATGGAGTTCAGAGCTAAACAGAAAATTCTCAAAAGAGAAATCTCAAATGGCCAAGAAGCACTTAAAGAAATGGTCAAAGTCCTTAGTCATCAGGGAAATACAAATCACAACAACTCTGAGGTACCATCTTGTATCCATCAGAAATGGTAAGATCAAAAAGTCAAGAGATAGCACATACTGGCAAGGATATTGAGCAAGGGGAACATTCCTTGATTGCTAGTAGGAGAGCAAACTTGAACAATCTCTAGAAATCAATTTGGCAGCTTCTCAGAAAACTTGCAATAGTTCTATTTCAAGACCAAGCTATACCTCTCCTAGGCATATACCTGAAAGATGCTCCAACAACCCATAAAGACACTTGGTCTGCAATGATTAAGGCAGGTTTATTTGTAGTAGCCAGAATGGATGGAACTTGAGTATATCATCCTGAATGAGGTAAAAAAAAATCCTAAAAGGATATACATACATGGCAGGTGCATGTTGTCCTCTGAGAGGCTCCACCAGCAGCTTACTAAGACTGATACAGGCACCCACAGCCAAACAATGAATGGAGCTTGAAGACTCATAGATTTATATGGGAAAGGATTGTGGGCCAAAGGGTATAGACACTGCCCAAGAAGACAAACAAAATCAACTAACTTTCAACCTTGAGGATCTTGGAGTCTGAACCACCAACCAAAGAACATAGGGGCTGAACCTAGGCCTTCCCACAAATATCTAGCAGATGTGCTGTTTGACCTTCATGTGGGTCACAAACAACTGGATCTGGACCTACCCAAAAAGCTGTTGCCTGTCCATGGGTTATCTTTTTTCTACTTGTACCGCCTTGTTTGGCCTTAGTAGGAGAGGATGCACAAAGCCTCCCAGAGACTTGAAGTGCCAGGATAGAGGGATATGCAATGGGCCCCAAGTCACTCAGAGGAGAAAGGGAAGTGGGAGAATTGTGGGAGGCAAGGAGGGACAAAGAAGGTGAGTAGGGAGAAGGAAGTAAAGTGAATACTTGAAAAATAAATAAAATTAAAATTAAAAAAAGTCAAATTGGATGCTAAATACAACAAAACACTAATGCCAAAAATACCGATCTAAGCTAGCAGAAATGGGTCTGTGAAAGAGGAACTGCTGGTGTTGGTTTAGCAAAAACACATGATATAGAAAAGAAGACTACAGCTGCCCTGGTGAGGTGTGCTGGTCTTTTGTCATTTTTGATGCAATGAACTTATTGAGTCAATGCTTCGTAGGCAGTGAGCATCAACAAGATTTGACACCTTCTTTCAATGTATGGAAGACCTTGCTTCTTCCATGTGTGTCTTTGGGAAGAACTCAGCAGCAGGAACAAGACACATTCTTCTTTTGTGAGGCAATAACAAAGTTTGCTAAAGGAGGAAAGAGGACACACTCACAATTCTCAGAGAGGCTTTAGAAGCATGGGAAAGGAAAACAAAGAAAGCATGAGGACAGAGACTCATGCCCTGGACTCTACATGAATATATATATGGCAGAGCACTGAAGCACTTGGCTGGCATTGACAAGTCTTCTTCCCAGGAAGCAAACGTTTCCAATCAGCAGTATACAGTCAAAAAAATTAGTTGGACAAGTCAACGGTTCACAGCCATAGCCCTTTTGTATTTATAAAACCCTTCCCTAAAGAGGGGTATAACTTTGATTTTTTAAGAGGCTGCTTTTAATCATGGTTAATAAATACTTTAATCTCCCTTTTAGCCCATAACCCACCAGAGGTAGCAGAAAAGAAAGGATACAGGGGAAGAGCACCTGTTTAAGAGTAGTTCTTTGGAGCAACTTCCATCTATATTTTCTGGAAATCAGTAGTTCAGTTAACAAGTCAGCAACTGCACCTCAGTCTACTCCCAAACACTTCATGGATAAACCAGCAGTCCTGTTCTATAGAGTTGGGCTAGCAAACCTGAATCAGTATCAGTGACACTAACTAGCAGAGAGAGCCAGGCCTCAGCCTTGGCTTGAGTCAGCAAGAGGGACCAGGACCAAGAGAAACCCAAGGAAAGTTCCCCACTGTGCCTCTCTCAAGAAAATACCATCAGCAAAGTCACAAGATCAAGAAGTGTTTAGCTATGTAAGTAAGCCAAGCTCAGCCACCTTCCCTGTCCATCTAGCCCTTCTTATAATTCCTCCAAACATCACATGTCTATGGGCCTTGCCACAGCATGTTTCTTGTCTCAGCATGAGTCTCCCTCAGCTGACATAACTGTGACCATCAGTTGGAGTCCTCAGAGGTGGTAAGAAGCCAATTGACACCACCAGAAGTTCTCCAGTGAGTTTCTCCCCATAGGGTCCCAACAAAAAAAGTCTAACTACAAAATGTAAGGCAGACCAACACACATATTTCATTAGTGAAGAGCCCCTCATGACACATCCTTTCACGTGCTTGTTTAGGAGAACATCCTTTCACCTGTGTCAGCTTCAGTAAAATGTTCTTTCATTTGTTTGCCTTAGACAAACACCATGCAACACAACTGACTGTCCAAAGAACTCATAAGTTTCCATTTCAGAGAGGTACACACATTTCCTTCAGGGTTAGCTCACAGTTTTAGAAGAAAGGGAAAACTTGTTTGAATAAAAGGTACCTAGAAGGTGTCAGGAGCTATAGGTTTTGTAGGGAGTCTAACCAGAAAGGGCAGCTTCCCTTTGCCTGGGCAAGGAATGGAGCCACCTGTGGCTTCAGGAAGCTGTGACAGAACATGAACAGGCAAGTTCTCTCTATATCATGGAAAATTGAGGCACAATCAGCAGACCCCCCCCCCCAGGAAGGCAAGGACAATTCCAGCAGCAAAAGGACAGTGACAAGACTGCTATTCCTGGATCCAGTAAGGGACCATTTCCCAGAAAAAATACTTGTCCTTTGCCCAGAGCAAGCTAGGAACTCTTACTAGCTTTTTCAGGCTGCTGGCTATCACAGACTCTGAAAAAAGAAAGGCCTGAGATATATGCAATGTTGATTTGTGGTTGAATCTGTCCAAGTAGTCCCTGTTGAAATGGCCTTTAGTGTCCCTTCAGTGCACCTGCATGCCCTCACAAGGCCATTTTTTCCCTGGGCCTTCGTGCTCCTCCACCCCCCACACCTACCCACCATACTACCTTATCTCTCACCACCCAGAGACAGCCTTTCTTCTTGGAATTGCTTCTCCCAGGGTTACCTCTTTAATGTCTCCATGACTAGGTATGCATCGGTCCTTCTGGACTCCCAGGTCCTTGAGCCTCTCCTCAGGGTCCTCTCTGATTGTCTCACCCTACCCACCCTTGCTGCAAACCTCTTTACACTGCTGTGTGTATCCTTCTTCCTGAATTCCTTAGTTTTCCTGAAAGCCAGAAGGTGCCACCATGCCTCACCCTGCTTCCACACCTCTTCCCAATCTATGTTTCTTTCTTCACTCTGTTCCTCTTCCAGGGAGCCTCTCTCTGCCACCCCTCTCTCTTTGGCTTCCTTCCACCTCTCTTTGGGCAGTCATATCATTCTGCCCCCTCCTCCACCACCTATCTCCAGTTCCTTCTATTCTCGCCCACCAAGACCAGACCAGATAAGTCCCATTCCATTTTTAGATGACTGCTTATGATACTAGCTCACTTTTCTCACAGGCTGAATTGACAGCTGCTCCATCCGTCCATTTTCCACTCACCAAACACACCCAGCAGAGTGCTTCAGACAGCATGCCATACCCACAGAAGCCCGCATTCTTCAAGACAACTGGTATGCCTACATTGAGCCCAGGACACACTCAAGAACAGCAACCTGAGCCCATCTGGAAATTACAACTTCAACTTTATTTCCAAAGAAATTAACTTTATTTCTACAGTTGTGACAACGCCGTGATAAATAATTAGAACTCTTTCTCCAAGTGAGTGACATGTATATGGACATCATCTTCATACTTGATGAGGTACACTCTAAGTTTGGTTTCAATCTGGTAAATGATCAGGCCATCCCTCTTGGAGCCGTCATCATTTGTGTTTTCCACGTGTTTTCCTATCAGGCCATCCACAAGCTCCAGGTCGATGTCTAAAGAAGGGGGGTCACTGAACCCCTCCATGATTTGTAGGTCACCCTCTTTAAAGTCATCCAGAAGCTGGTACGTGTATAATATAGGATCTCTCTCATAAGTAATATAAAAGCTGTTATCCAAGATAGGCGCTTGGCTCAGGACCATCCCCCTCCACTCTTCCTTAGAGCCATGCTCACCCTCAAATAGATGATTAACTTCTTTGCCCACTATGGCATCAACAAAGCTGGAATCAGTGACTCCGGATGATACCACCCTCTTGGCGATAACTTTATGGACAATACCCTCTTATCTTTGTAAAGTTCCAGAGCATGCACAGAGTCAACCCCATCATATTTAACCAGGTACAGGGAAGGGTTTACTGGCACCTGATCCAGCACAGTTCCATTCCACTGTGTGATAGACTCATCTCCTTCTTTCCACTTATGAAAAATTCTGCAGCCCACGATGTTCCTTTTGGGCAGGGCTGGAGATCTGCTCCTCTGCCTCTTCCGACCAGCTCTTTTCTTGGTCAGCTTTGAACTTTCCATGTCCTGTTATGCAGCTTTGCTGCCCTTCTGCTTCCTGGGTCCTGGAGGGCTCCAAGGCTGCAGTGTGAAAGGGGAGAGACAGTTGACTATGGGGTAAATGATGAACTCTTCCCAGTGATTGTTTCCATGCTTTTTGCTGGTCCCTAACTGCTGGTGCCAGGAACCTGAGGATGAAGCTTGAAACCTGCCCTGGCACCTGGTTGTGTGGTGCTGTCTCTGGGATTCCCTAAGGCCCCTGTGAAGGAAGTAATAGAGAGTGGGGGAAGGGGTGGCTGGTGTCCAATAGAATCAGGAATCCCCCAACAGGGGAACAAGAGACTCTCCTCAGTGACTGGCTGTTCTGTTCCCAGAGACTAGGTGCTCTGCTGAGTCTAGAGCCCTGCCCCCATAGGATAGTTGCAAATCTGTTTGGAAGTCCAGAAGAGCTGTAAATTGCCTCTCCTCCCTCCACTTTAGTGTCTTGAGCTCCCCTGCCTGCTGTCCCCAGTCCTCTCTGCTTTCCCTGGCTGCTTCCAAGTACCTACCTCCAGGCTCCACCTTGCTCTTTCCAGAACCTCAGTCTGGCTCTGAAGTACATCCCAGTTCCTGCTGCTCACTGCAGATCCCCCCTCCCTTTGTCTTCCCCTGGGCTCCTGTTCCCACTGCTAATTAGTTTCTCCTGCGGGGCTCCGTCCCATCCTCCCCCCGACCCCCCACCGCTCCAGGAAGCCCACCTTTTATCCTACCCTTTCTGGTGTCCTGCTGCCAGAGATAGTGGCTGCCAGAGGGGCTCCAGACACTTTGTGGCCACTTCTGCTAAAAGCCCTAGGTGAGGTGAAGGAGTCCAGCCCAGGGAGAGCTCACCAGCAAGAGCTGTGTGAGCAGGTGGCAGAGCAGTTGAAGTGACCTTTGCTGGTTTCCTGGTGCTGCTGGTGGGCTTGCGCTTGTCCTGGTGCTGCTGGTGGGCTTGTGCTTGTCCTGATGCTGCTGGTGGGCTCGTGCTTCCTTCTGTCTAGCTCACACAACTCCCCTGCCACCTGCAGATTCTGTGGAAGCCTGCTGCTCATTTTTCTTTCTGTGTATTTATTAGTGTGCCCTCTGGTTTATGTTATCCTTGCTTTATTGTTTCCTGGTTTCTTCACTGCCCGGTGTCGTTTTAGGTTTTTTGTTTGTTTGTTTGGTTGGTTGGTTGGTTGGTTTAGATTGATTTTGTTGGTAGGTTTGTTTTATGCCTGGAGTCTTTCTCACATTTTTACTTTCAGTATTCTTTTTTGGTAAGTCTTCTCTTGGCTTCTTCATCCTGTTTAGTTCCTCAGTTCTTTTTTTCTTGCTTCAGGCACATTGCTTCTGAAATTCTATGAATTTTTTCTCAAATAGTTGGAGGGCACCCCATTTTCCCCTCAAAGCACAGGGCCACTAGGTCCAAACTTGAATCTAAGGTAGTCTTAAACTGAACTATATTGTATGATTGCTGGTAGTTAGATTAAGTCAGAGTTCCTCAGGAACTAGAGAAACTTGTTTGGCAGCCAAAAGGAGTTCCTTCCTTTTCCAAATGGCAGATACCTGTGATCCCATATCAAAGCCCATGCTGTCCTCCAGGTTATTTAAGTTCCTATTCACACTTGTTAAAGTCTCAAAGCTAGGGCTAGGATCCTGTTCTGTCTCACTCCCTCCTCTACTCTAAAATCTCAGGCTGGTCCAGGTCATGGCTTTTACTCCTCAGCTTCTCTTCTACCTTATAACTAATATAACTGCTCCATATCCTGCTTTTCCTGCCCTATGTCCATTTATTTTTCTCACTGTTCTGGATGCTTCCAGATGTCTCTGGGTGGTCTCTTACCTACAATAAAAATCTTCACCACTAACCATAGAGTGCCCATTCTATACTGTGTTCCTAGATTACATGGTCAAATTTACATATAAACACAAAGATCACAAATTTTTGTCATAAGTACATTTTGGTAATAGGTCATTTTACATACACAGTATGTTCACCTTCATAAAAATAAAGGTATTAATATACACTAGTAATGATTTTTGTCTGATTATACATATATTTTATAATTTACATATACTATATAAATAATATATATATATATATATATATATATATATATATATATATATATATACACATACATTTGGGATATATATATCTATCCCAAACGTACAGCTAATTTTACTTACATTAGGCACAGGAATAATTCTTTGTATAACATAATGATAAATATACCTGTTACATGTTTCTTTAAAACAGCATGCATGCATATTTTGTACTTGAATACTTGGTTTTGAAGAAATTCTGCCTTGTTTTACTTTTAATTCACTGTCATTGTTATTTCAATTTGTCCCCAATTTCTGTTAGTTTCTCACACATTCATGTGTTTGAGGTTTATATTTCTGTACTTTCTGTTTATGTATATTTTGCAGTATGTAGTCTGTAATTCTGGAAATAATATTAGATGTTGTATGAGGATGATTTCTATGAAATTTAAGTAAAACCATTTAAGGAGGGTTCTCTCCCCCAATTGGAATATTTATTGTTCGATATATTTGGCAAAAAACAAGCAGGCATTATTTAGGTAATGTGCATGAGAATGTATGTTTCTGTATAGAGCAGGACCACAGTGGATATTTTAATGTGTTTCTCTAGAGTGCGGTACCAATTGGGCTTGTGATTGTGTTTTATTTGTAGAGTGCAGTAATGCAAGTGATGATGTAAATGTGTGTTTCTGTTGAGTATGGTATGCATTGTGCCTGTGAATATGTCTTTCTTTTTTAATTTTTTATTAGACATTTTTAATTTACATTTTAAATGTTATTCCCTTTCCTAGTTTCCGCAGTGAAAATCCCCTATCCCCTCCCCAGTCCCTCGGCTCCCCAACCCAACCACTCCCATTCATGGTCCTAGAATTCCCCTATATTGGGGCATAAAGCCTTAACAAGACCAAGGGCCTCTCCTCCCATTGATGACCAAGTAGGCCATCCTCTGCTACATATATAGCTAGAGCCACAAGTTCTACCATGTGATTTCTTTGATTGGTAGTATAGCTCCAAGGAGCTCTGGGGTTACTGGTTAATTCATATTGATATTCCTCTATGGGGCGTTAGTCCCCTTCAGCTCACTGGGTATTTATCTGGCACCTTCATTGGGGAACTTTTGCTTTGTTTAATTTATGATCATCCACGTCTGTATTTGCCATGCACTGGCAGAGCTTTGCAGGAGAGAGCTGTATCAGGGTCCTGTCAGCAGGCTCTTGTTGGCATCTGCCTAGTGACTGGGTTCGGTGGTTGTTTATGGGGTGGATCCCCAAGTGGGCAGTCTCTGGATGGAAATTCCTTCAGGCTCTGCTCTGAATTTTGTCTCTGCAATTCCTTCCATGGGTATTTTGTTCCCTATTCTAAGAAGGAATAAAGTATTCTCACTTCAATCTTCCTTTTTGATTTTCATGTGTTTTATAAATTGTATTTTGGGAATTCTAAGTTTCTGGGCTAATATCCACCCTCAGTGAGTGCATATCATGTGTGTTATTTTGTGATTGGGTTACATCACTCAGGATGATAGCCTCCAGATCCATCCATTTGCCTAGGAATTTCATAAATTCATTCTTTTTTATAGCTGAGTAGTACTCCATTGTGTAAATGTACCAAATTTTCTGTATCCATTCCTCTATTTAGGGACATCTGGGTTCTTTCCAGCTACTGGCTAGTATTAAAAAGGCTGCTATGAACATAGTGGAGCATGTGTTCTTATTACCAGTTGGAACATCTTCTGTGTATATGCCCGGGAGAGGTATTGCTGGATCTTCCAGTAGTACTATGTCCAATTTTCTGAGGAAACACCAGACTGATTTCCAGAGTGGTTGTACCAGCTTGCAATCCTGGGAAGGAAGTTGGGTTAAATTGCCCTTTCAAGCTCTTTGAAGAATGAAGTTAGAATTTTGATGGGGATTGCATTGAATCTGTAGATTGCTTTCGGCAAGATAGCCATTTGGAGTATATTAATCCTTCCAATCCATGAGCATGGGAGATCTTTCCATCTTCATAGACCTTCTCCAATTTCTTTCTTTAGAGACTTGAAGTTCTATCATATAGATCTTTCACTTGCTTAGATTCACACCAAGATATTTTATATTATTTTTAATGATTGTGAAAAGTGTTGTTTCCCTAATTTCTTTCTCAGCCTGTTTATCGTTTGTGTAGAGGAAGGTCACTGATTTGTTTAAAATAATCTTATATACAGCCACTTTGCTGAACTTGTTTATCAGGTTTAGGAGTTTTAGGTGAAATGTTTAAAGTCTCTTAAGTACACTACAATATCATCTGCAAATTGTGTTACTTTGAAGTCTTCCTTTCCAATTTGTATCCCTTTGATCTCCTTTCGTTGTTTAATTGCTCTGGCTAGGACTTCAAGCACTATACTGAATAGGTAGGGAGAGAGTGGGCAGCCTTGCCAAGTTCCTGATTTTAGTGGGATTGCTTCAAGTTTCTCTCCATTTGGTTTGATGTTGGCAACTGGTTTGCTGTATATTGCTTTTACAATGTTTAGGTATGGGCCTTGAATTCCTAATCTTTCCAAGACAATTATCATGAATGGGTGTTGGATTTTGTCAAATGCTTTCTCAGTATCTAATGAGATGATCATGTAGTTTTTGTCTTTGAGTCTGTTTATATATTGGATTACGTTCATGGATTTCGGTATATAGAACCATCCCTGCTTCCCTGGGAGGAAGCCTACTTGATTATGATGGATGATAATTTTGATGTATTCTTTGATTTGGATAGTGAGAATTTTATTGAGTATTTTTCATTAATATTCATAAGGGAAATTGGTCTGAAGTTCCCATTCTTTTTGGGGGTCTTTGTGTGGTTTAGGTATGAGAGTAATTGTGGCTTCATAGAACGAATTGGGTAGAGTACCTTCGGTTTCTATTTTGTGGAACAGTTTGAGGAATAATGGTATTAGGTCTTCTTTGAATTTTTGATAGAACTCTCCATTAATCCAATCAGGTCCTGGGCTTTTTTTGGTTGGGAGACTATTAATGACAGTTTCTATTTCTTTAGGGGATATGTGACTGTATAAATCATTAATCTGATCCTGATTTAACTTTGGTACCTGTTATCTGTCTGGAAAAGTGTCCATTTCATGCAGGTTTTCCAGTTTTGTTGAATATAGGCTTTTATAGTAGGGTCTAATGATTTTTTAGATTTCCTCAGGTTCTTTTGTTATGTCTCCCATTTCATTTCTGATTTCGTTAACTAAGATGCTATCTCTGTGCCTTCTATTTAGACTGGCTAAAGGTTTGTCTATTTTGTTAATTTTCTCAAAAAAAAAAAAAAAAACAGCTCTTGGTTTGGGTGATTCTTTCTATAGTTCTTTTTGTTTACACTTGGTTGATTTCAGCCCTGAATTTGTTTATTTCCTGCTGTTTACTCCTCTTGGGTGAATTTGCTTCTTTTTGTTCTAGAGCTTTCAGGTGTGATGTCAAGCCACTATTGTATGCTCTCTCTAGTTTCTTTTTGGAGGTACTCAGAGCTATGAGTTTTCTTCTTAGGACAGCTTTCAAGGTATCCCATAAGTTTGGGTATGTTCATCTTCATAAATTTTACCTTTGTTGTGTCTTCATTTTCATTAAACTCTAGAAAGTCTTTAATTTCTTTATTTCATCTTTGGCAAAGTTATCATTGATTACAGTGTTGTTCAGTTTCCACGTGTATGTGGGCTTTCTATTATTTATGTTGTTTTTGAAGATCAGCCTTAGTCCATGGTGATCTGATAGGATGCATGGAATTATTTCAATCTTCTTATATCTGTTGAGGCCCTTTTTGTGACCTATTATATGGTCAATTTTGTAGAGAATGTACCATGAAGTGCTGAGAAGAAAGTATATCCTTTTGTTTTAGGAAAAAAAAATGTTCTATAGATATCTGATAAATCCATTTGTTTCATAACTTCTGTTAGTTTCACTCTATCTCTGTTCAGTTTCTGTTTCCAGGATCTGTCCATTGATGAGAGTGAGGTGTTGAAATCTCCCATTATTATTGTGTTTGGTGCTATGTGTGTTTTGAGCTTTATGGAGCATAGATGTTGACAATTGAGAGTTCATCTTCATAAATTTTACCTTTGATGAGTATGAAGTTTCCCTCCTTATCATTTTGGATAACTTTAGGTTGATTTTATTCGATATTAGAATGGCTACTCCAGCTTGTTTCTTTCGACTATGTGATGGTTTGAATGTTCTTGGACCAGGAAGTGGCACCATTTGGACGTGTGGCCTTGTGGAAATAGGTGTGACCTGGTTGGAGTAGGTGTGTTACTTTGGGTGTGGGTATAAGATCCTCACCCTAGTTACCTGGAAGTCAGTCTTACACTAGAAGATTTTTGATGAAGACATAGAACTCTCAGCTTTGCCTGTGCCATGCCTGCCTGGACACTGCCATGGTCCCACCATGATGATAATTGACTGAACTTCTGAACCTGTAATCCAGCCCCAAGTAAATGTTGTTTTTTTATAAGACTTGTCTTGGTCATGGTGTCCGTTCACAGCAGTAAAACCATAACTGACAGACCTTTTGCTTGGAAAATTGTTTTCTAGCCTTTTATTCTGAGGTGGTGTCTGTCATTGTCACTGAGGCAGGTTTCCTGTATGCAGCAAAATATTGGGTCCTTTTTACCTAACCAGTCTCTTAGTCTATGTCTTTTTACTGGGGAATTGAGTTCATTGATCTTAAGAGATATTAAGGAAGAAGCATTGATTTTTCCTGTTTTTTTTTTCTTTTGTTGTTGTTAGAGTTGGAGTTCTATTCATGTGGTTATCTTCTTTTAGGTTTGTTGAAAGATTACTTTCTTGCTTTTTCTAAGGTGTAGTTTCCCTCCTTGTGTAGGAGTTTTTTCCTTTATTATCCTTTGCAGGGCTGGATTTGTGGAAAGATATTGTATGCATTTTGTTTTGTCATGGAATATCTTGGTCCAGCTATGGTAATTGAGAGTTTTGCTGGGTATAGTAGCCTGGGCTGGCATTTGTGTTCTCGTAGGTTCTGTATGACATCTGTCCAGGATCTTCTCGCTTTCATAGTCTCTGGGGGCGGGGGGGGGGAATCAGATGCAATTCTGATAGGTCTTTCTTTATATATTACTTGACCTTTTCCCCTTACTGCTTTTAATATTCTTTCTTTGTTTTGTGTACTTTGTGTTTTGATTTTTATGTGAGAAGAGGAATTTCATTTCTGGTCTAATCTATTTGGAGTTCTGTAGGCTTCTTATATGTTCATGGACATTTCTTTCTTTAGGTTGGGGAAATTTTCTTCTATAATTTTATTGAAGATATTTACTGACCCTTTATGTTGAAAATCTTCCTTCTAGTCTATACCTATGATCTTTAGGTTTGGTTTTCTCATTGTGTCCTGGATTTCCTGGATGTTTTGGGTTAGGATATTTTTGCATTTCACATTTTCTTTGATTGTTGTGTCAATGTTTTCTATAGTATCTTCTGGACCTAAGATTTACTCTTCTATCAATTGCATTCTGTTTCTGATGCTTGCATCTCTGGATCCTGACTTTTTTCCTAGATTTTCCATCTCCAGAGTTGTCTCCCTTTGTGATTTCTTTATTGTTTCTACTTCCACTTTTAGATGCTGGATGGTTCTGTTCAATTCTTTCACCTTTTTGTATGTGTTTTCCTGTAATTCTTTAAGGAATTTTTGTGTTTCCTCCTTAAGGGTTTCTACCTGTTTACCTGTTTACCTGTGTTCTCCTGTATTTCTTTAAGGGAGTTATGTCCTTTTTATAGTCCTCCATCATCATCATGAGAAGTGACTTTAGATCCATATCTTGCTTTTCTGGTGTGATGGTGTATCCATCACTTGCTATGGTGGGAGAGTTGTGTTGTGATAATGCCAAGTAACATTGTTTTCTGTTGCTTCTTTTATTACACTTGTCTCCAACCATCTGATTTCCTCACGTGCTTCCTGCCCTTGGTATATCTGATTGGAGCCTATCCTTCCTGTAATCCTGGTAGAGTCAGAACTCCTCAGATGCCAGCTTTCTTTGTGATCCTGTCATTCCGGGATCCTTTGATCCTGAGATTCTGGGTGTGTCAAATTTCTTGGCAGTCAAGATTCCTCTGAGATCCTGGTGTGACCAAGCACCTGGGATCCTGGGGTCCTACAATCCTGGGTTTGTTAGAGTGCCTGGAAGTGTTATCTCCTCTGGGGACCATGGAGCTGACTGCTGAGTTCCAAACCAATGTAGTCCAGAGCTTTCCAGAAGGAACTCGAACCACTGGTTGGGGGAGAGGGGGGCTCCTGTGTCCCTGCTCCTGTTGGCTCCAGGCACTCCCAATTGTGTTGAAACAGATGTTGCATTCCACTCACCAGTGATCCTAAGATCCTGGGCATGCTAGGGTGCCTGGGGAATGGAGAGTCCTTTGGGACCTTGGGAATTTTCGCCAAGCTTGAATCCAAGGTGGCCCTGCATTGGCTTCGACTGGAAGGATCCCCAAATGTATCATTTTCAAACTGCCATTCTACATATAACATTTCTAGTGCTGTGTGTCCTTTTGGGGATTTAAGAAAACCAAGCATAGTGATGACCTGTCCTATTTTTTCCAGTACAGCAAACAGATTAGAGTGTCATAGGGCAGGGTCAGGGGTATTTACAGTAACATTTCCTTTCCCCCGTTCTTAAAATCACTTTAAATGTAGTAACATTTCCTTTCCCCCGTTCTTAAAATCACTTTAAATGTGTCAGCTTCTAACTGCTTTAGAATGGAAAGAATTGGATCAGCTTAATGTGTGACTATTCTTTCACATTCACAATTTTAATATGGTATAACACACATGTGTAGATGACCTTGATTTCTGTTGCGATTTCTGGCCTGGATATGGGTTTTGACCTAGCTGCATCCAGGCAAGAAATTGCATTGGAAATCATTGTTGATACAGATCACTAGAAACCAACCATAGTGATGACCTTTCCTATTTTTTCCAGTTCAGCAAACTGATTAGTGTGTCATAGGGCAGGGTCAGGGATATTTACAGTAACATTTCCTTTCCCCCGTTCTTAAAATCACTTTAAAAGTGTCAGCTTCTAACTGCTTTAGAATGGAAAGGCTAGACCAGTAACCAAAATCTACGAATGTGTTTCATACCAATCATATTGTGCCTAATGGCTGCTGCCTGGAGAACTTTATAAAGGAAAAATGGATGGGCTGCACATGGTTGTTCTCTCTCTCCATGTGCAAGGCGACCCCAACATGTTGGAAAAATATATTTCTCTTGCTTTTTGCATCGATTTCCAGCTTTGCATTGTTCATTCAGTGAGTCCCCAGGAAGCTAAGGCTCAACAGAGTCTTACACTGGAACATGGCCTCCTCTTTATATCACATCTACATCAGATTTTACTACTTAAGAATTCCTCTTCACAAGTTGGAAGCTTAGCTGGGTGGAGTCTTGCCCTGAGGTCACTAGTCCCTTGATACATCCAGGATCAGCTTTTTCTTTAAACTTCTTATCTCCTTGAGGATTTAGCTCTATTTCCTGAAAGTTCTTTTTCGTCTCAAACTGCACATTTTGTATTTTTTCTTGTTCAGCACATTCCTTTTCATTACTAATCAGTGAAAGTGTGACTATTACTAGCTATACAACAGAGTCAATTCTAGGCTGTTTTAAAATCTCCTCTGACACTGCTATTGTAAGAACTCGACCCTCAGTCAGTAGAACTTACTTTGAGTTGTCCCCAAGTGAGACACCAAGAGCAGAGCAACAGATCGATGCAAAAGCAAGAGGTTTATTTTCTGGTGGTCGGAATCGACCGACCTTCAATTAATTCCCCAAGACAAGTGACTAGAAATCGACCCCAAATGGCTAGTACAAGCAGTTTTTATACTTTTTAGGGGCACAGGTTACATCAGCAAGGTTTGGACTTATTGGCTAAGTATATTGACCTTTAAAGCTATTGGCAAGCAAGCATGGGCAAAACATGACATGCATTTGAACTCTACCTGGGACTTGCCAGAGGGTCAGGTGACTATCAGTCAGTACATTCTGCAGTTTTTCTCAAGAATATTCCAGCTCCTCCCAAGAACTGGGTGAAGAATGGAACTTGGCCTAGCCTTGATCCCAGGAGGGAAGAGAAGCTGTAGAGGTAGGGGAGTATTAAGACTGGCAAATCCCTTAGGGCCCTTCATTCCCCTGTTTTTCTTATAGGAGCTCCAGTCATGGAGCTCTCCTTATTACAAAGGCTCTGCTAGATCATGTTCTTCCTCTCTTGATCCTAGGGATTCATATTGTTGCCTTAAAACCATCAGCTGCCCAATTCTTATTCTTTTACAAAGGCAATCAGCTTGTTAACAATGCAAGGACCAAAGGTTAGCATAAGCAGTAAAATAAGAGTGGTACCCAATAAAGTGGAGATTAGAGTTTTCATCCACAGTGAGGAATTGAACCAGGATTTGATGTTTCAATCTTCTCTTTTTTTGTTTTTGTTTTTGTTTATTTTTACTTTTAATCTTCTCAATGTCCAGATTTATGGCGGTCGTGAGATTCTGGTACAGTTGACCTTGTAGCACCAAGGAAGAGGTGCCAGTAGCCACTCCAGCCACTCCCAGTCCCAAGAGCAATGAAACCCTGAGCACCCACCATGAAGGGTTTCCTTCTTGTTCAATAGAGGGTACTGTCCCATCTATCTAGAAGCTCTCTATTGAAGTAGTAAATAAGCCTTGGGATCAATTGGACCAGTACACAGTGAAAGACCAGGAAAAAATTCAGACCCCCTATCACCAAGAATGTAGGTTAGCTGGATTCAGTGACCCTATTCTAGGAACTGGCTGACCACAAAAGTTAGATTAAAATCTTGAGAACAATCTTGAGAAGCATGGAGTTTCTCCTTGTGATTTTTAGAACACCCTTTTTATTTTTTACTGGTATTTTCGGCATTTTCTAATAACACCCTCCCTACCCCCTTGGGTTGTGGTTTTTTTCCTTTAAATAGCCCCTTTTCCAGCTACCTGGGTCCACAGTCCTCTACCCCTGTGTGGTGTATGACTGTGGGCCCCAAGCATGCCTGAAATAAAAAGTTCTCTTGCGGTTTGCATCAAGGCCATTTCTTGTGAGTGATTTGGGGTTTCTCCTCTCCTGAGTAAGAATGTGGGGGATTCCTCACTTTGTGGGTCTTTCATTTGGTGCATTGGCCGGGAAATGCAACCACCCATCTCATCTGAGAACCGACTTGGAGGTAAGGAGATCCCCTCTGGAATGTGTGCATGCTGGCCGACATGTCTGTTCTGAGTATCTGTTTTCTGACCTGTAGTATCCCACAAGCCTGAAGCAGGCTGAGCCAGAACTTGACGTTGCTGCCACTAAGGAGATTATCTAGGGTGGAGCCTTCCTCCCGAGATCACTCTATTGTTCAGCCACTGTTGCTGTTTCTCTTCAAGATACTGTTACCTGCTGAGAAGCCCCCCTGATCTATTCCAGAGACTTTGCCCTATCCTGCACGTCATCACCTGCAGCTAGTTCCAGGCTCCAAGCATGAATTGGCAGGAATGGGCCTCCCCCCTCTTTTATAAAGTGTGTCTGCCATTAAACATTTGAACCCTGAGTTGTTTTCTTGGTTCCATTATTTCTTGACCCGCCTAGGCTCCCTCTTTTCTTTCAGTTCCAAGATGCCTTCAAGGCTCAAACCCGGACATGAGAGCCCCAGGCCGGCCCCTACAATTTGGTGCCCAATGTGGTGCCTGGGATAGGCAGAGGACATTTGGAAGAAACACTGCTGGTTTAGAGCTCCATGGAAGAAGTAAAGAATTAAAGAAAATTCGTACTGGAGAAGGTTGGTACAGGCTAAGCTGGAACAGTGCTAAATCCACGTGCTAGATTCACTTAGGATCAGTAGTGAGTTATCGGGAACTAAGAACTCAACGGGAAGGCGGTCGACCACAGCTTCCAGAAGCTGCTTTTTTTAGGTGAAAGAAATAAAAATAAATAATAAATAAATAAATAAAAAGAAATAAAAGAGATTTAATAATCAGGCGGATAGCCGCAGTTGGAAACTGCATCAGGTGGGAGGAAAGTGGATTTTGAAACTCTCCCAGGGACAGAGAGAAAATTGGGGAATCCACTCTTGTGTGTGTACCAGCAGGTGTCTTTTTTCTGAGTGTCTGTCTTATGTTTCCTGAAATGAACATGTGCTCGTTGTGTTGGTTTCTTGTCTGTGTTTCGTCCTGTGTCTCTGAAACATAGTGCAGTCTGAGTTTAGATCCACCTGAGTTTGGTTTCTCTGGTGTTTATAGACGATGGGGTTTTCTGAAATGCATATTTGGTATTTGTAGCTGTCCCTTCGGGCTGTAAGGACCAGAGGACTGTGGTCAGCAGATGTGCTAGGAAGAATGCTACCTCCCCAGGGGATGCCCTGAGGAGTAGAGAGAGCCAGAGACATCTGGCAGTCTCCAGAGATTGGTCAGAGGGACCAAGTTTTGTTTATGAAATGGAAGCTTATCCTCCTAATTCTTTTGCCTGCTCATAGAAGACGAGAAAGGGTTGCATGTGTCTAGATCTGTTGTTTACTGTTCTGTGTATGTGTTTAGAGCTATGCAAAAATTTAGAAAAGTGCTGGTGTAACTGGAAAAGCCCTACTGGGAGCTGATTGCAAATGCGGCTCTTAAAGGAGCAGGCAGACTTTTGCTTGTAATAGAAAGTTAGCTTAAAATTAGTAACTCTGTGTTAGAGTCATTCTAAACTACATGTGGCAGGAGCGAACCCAGGAAAACAGGTCTTTAAAGATACTTCAAAATAAGGATAATCTGTGGGCCAGGACGCTGGCAGAGTGCTCAGACTGAGAAATGTTTGCCCTTGTAGCCTCAGGGAGGTTTGTGAGACATTGTTTCTTTTGTTTTGCAAACCATGACTGGGGAAGTTCCTGGGACCTCACCCACCTCTCCCTGCCTTCAGGGTAGATTCCTTATGATTCAGATGCAGTATTTTTTAATACTTAGGTTTTTAGCTATACTAAAAATTGCGGTCCTGAAAATCTAAGAAAGAAAAATTGATTTGCTTCAAGATTTTATTTTCAAAAGCTTCGAGGAGATGCTAATTGGCTAAGATCTCACCCTAAACTCACCACAGGAAAACTTAAGCCTTTGTCAGGTGCTATTAAGAGAGACAGAAATTAACTGGCAAAGAACAAAAGGCCTTGCAGAAAATAAAGAAAGCTTTCATAGTTATTATCAATTATAATCAATGGTAATTACATATTAGCTGCCTATTTTCGTTATTGGTTACTAAATGTGCTCACAACAATTTCTTGGCTAGAGAAAACATTGTTGTAAAATCATCCTTCTTAACCTTGAAGTAAAGTTTCAGACCCTATTGAGGCTGCTGTGATGCTAACAAAGAATTGTAAGATAAATTCATATATTTTGGAATAACTATAACAAATTGTGTCTTAAAAACCTGACTAAGTGTCTGCTTTTTGTTCCAAACAGCAATTAATTTGGTTATTACAGAATATTAATATTTGATCTATTGCATATCATCATTTTAAATAAAATTGACAATCATTATCCCAAAGATAAGTTAAAATTGTTTTTATACATGTTTTTGTATCTTCTATAAATTCATGCATACGTGCATCCCATTTACTGTGTTTAAAATCAGCCCTCTTATGAGAGAAACGTATATGTGTATTTGATCACACACTTATTATTTTGAGCTTCCCCCTGCTTCAACACAGATAATTAAATTGTGTGCTGTAGATGGTGTTTTAAAATGTTAAATAATCAATCTTAATTTGTATCCATATATATATATATATATATATATATATATATATATATATATGAGCTTACAATTGCATTAAATTGTTCGTCCCTCAAATGCTATTAATTCTCAAGCTTGCCATTGCTTGTGCTATTGTGCTACTCATAAGAAAAAAATACTGTTCCTTTAAAAGGACTGTTTTTGGACAGTTAAGAAATTGTCCTGGGTTGCCTGGAAAAGACCCCAGGATTTGCTTTTGTGTTATAGAGTTTTACAAAAAGCCTTAGCTGAAAAAGGATTACACATAGCTCCTGAAAAGATACAAACTCAGGAAATCCTTATAATTATTTGGGCTTTAGACTTACTGATCAAGCTGTTTTTCCCCAGAAGATAGTTATTCACAGAGACAAATTAAAGACTTTGAATGATTTTCAAAAATTGTTAGGTGATATTAATTGGCTTTGCCCCTATTTAAAACTCACTACAGGGGAGTTAAAACCTTTATTTGATATTCTAAAAGAGATCCTAGCTCCCCTAGGTCCCTAACCTCAGAAGGATTGCTGGCCTTACAACAAGTGAAAAAAGCTATTAAAGAGCAATTTGTCACTTATATAGATTACTCTTTGCTGTTACATCTGTTAATTTTTAATACGATTCATGTACCTACAGGATTGTTATGGCAAAAGTCTCCTCTAATGTGGATACATTCGAGGATTTCTCCTAAATGCAATATCTTGCCATATTATGAAGCAGTAACCCAGATGATTATCATTGGAAAGAAGCAGGCATTAACTTATTTGGCAAAGAAGCAGATATTATTGTTCAGCTTTACAGTGTAAGTCAAGACACTTGGCTGAAACAGCATAGTACAGATTGGTTGCTTGGTCAAATAGGATTTAAAAGAACAATAGACAGCCACTACCCTCAAGATAGGTTGATAAAATTTTTAAAGGTATATGAGGTGATATTTCCTAATTTGACCTCTTTTCAACCCTTACACAGTGCTGTTCTGGTGTTTACTGATGGCTCCTCTAAAGGGCAAGCTGAATTTCTTATTAATAATCAACAGGTAATCATAAAGACTCCTGGCGTCTCAGCTCAGTTAGAAGAATTAACAGCAATACTGAATGTCTTTCAGTTTGTACATGAGGCTTTTAATATTTTTACTGATAGTTTATATGTTGCACAATCGGTACCCTTATTGGAGACCTGTGGTATGTTTAAATTTAATATGCCAGCAGGATCCTTGTTTTCACAACTGCAAAACATCATTCTTGCCCGAAAACACCCGTTCTATATTGGCCACATATGATTTCATTCTGGTCTTCCTAGACCTTTAGCTAAAGACAATGATTGCATCGATAGAGTTCTAATAGGAGAAGCCTTAATGTCAGATCCTATTGCTTTGGCCAAATGTGATCATGAAAAATTTCATCTCTCTAGCCATACACCTTAAGGCTTCGACATAAGATCACTAGAGAGCAGGCAAGAATGATTGCAAAACAATGTCCTAAACGTATTACATTATCTCCAGTGCCACATTGACTAGTTAATCCATGAGGTCTTATGCCTAATCATATTTGGCAAATGGATGTAACTCATTATGCAGAATTTAGAAAATTAAAATATATACATGTTTGTATTGA
Organism: Mus musculus; assembly: GCF_000001635.26. NCBI lineage: Eukaryota > Metazoa > Chordata > Mammalia > Rodentia > Muridae > Mus > Mus musculus. The sequence goes on along the minus strand of NC_000086.7, from coordinate 34,591,939 downwards.
TACCTGTTCAAGATTTCTTTTTGCTTCTCTGCATACTTGAGAAGCCTCCAAAAATGTAATTGATCATTGCCTACAAGCCTTTAATGCCATGGGATTGCCTAAACTTATTAAGACAGATAACGGTCCATCCTATTCTAGCAAAAAATGTACTTCATTTTGTAGAGCGTTTGGCATCAAATATAAAACTGGAATTCCTTATAACTCCATGGGACAAGGAATAGTTGAACGTGCTCATCGCACTTTAAAAAATTGGCTTTTAAAAACAAAACAGGTGGGGTATGCGAGATGGCTCAGTGGTTAAGAGCTCTGACTGCTCCTCCGAAGGTCCTGATTTCAAATCCCAGGAACCACATGGTGGCTCATAACCATCCATAAAGAAGTCTGATGCCCTCTTCTGGAGTGTCTGAAGACAGCTACAGTGTACTTACATATAATAAATAAATAAATCTAAAAAATATATAAATAATATCTTAAAAAAAAAAAAAAAAACAAGGGCAGTTATGTCCCCCAAGGTCACCAAAGGCACGTCTTGCTTTTGCTTTATTTGTTCTAAATTTTTTGCAAACTGATGTTAAAGGTCAGTCTGTAGTGGATCGTCACTGGCATCCAGTTACTTCTAGTTTATATGCCATGGTAAAGTGGCAGGACCCATTAACTAACGAATGGAAGGGTCCAGACCCAGTCCTAATCTGGGAAAGGGAAAAGTCTCTGATTTTTCTGGGAATGTCTGTGTTTTTTCACAAAAAGAAGATGGAGCGTGATGGCTGCCTGAGAGATTAGTTCGACAACTAGACACAGATCCTGAATCTTCTAGTAAGTATGACTCTAACCTTGATCATGGCTAAAAATCCTCTTTAGCCAAAAAGTTAAATTAGAGCACAGCCGCCACTCCCAGGGAAGCTGTAAGACTTTCTGTAATTCTCAAAACCACCTCCCCCACACCGGGAGCTCTAAGTCTGGCCTGATCATTGCTGATTTACAATTGAATGGAGTACCTGGACTTCCCCAAAAGAAGCTTTTGTACTGTGCCTTTCACTGTCTGGACTTTGTTTTTCAAGCAGGTCAGTCAAAGCCCTTCAGCCTGACTGCAGTGGGCATGCATTCCCACCCCCAACAGCACGCAGGTGGCAGTTATTAATGTTCATCAAGAAGAATTCTAAGTACATATTGTGGCTTTGGTCTGATTTGGGAATAAGGTGTGCTATGAGGGCAGGTTAGTCAATGACAGGCAACCAGATCCCGGATCATACCAATCTAAGACAGGGGTACATGCCAAAAGTCTGTGGCTGTTGATAATACACCACAGAGCCATGCTTGTGTAAATTATAACACTAGCTATATGTAACTTCCTATGAGAGAATTGAATGGTTCAAGAGGATATGAGACCCTAAGAGAGGCCCGGCCGCCTGCCACCATAATTCCCAGGCAGGACTATGGAGCATAAATAAATTTTATGCCTCAGTCCAACTTTTTTTTAATATTAATAACATGGAGGAGATGTAGCCTCCCAAAAGCCTGAAGCAGGCTGAGCCAGAACTTTACCTTGCTGCCACTAAGGAGATTATCTAAGGTGGAGCCTTCCTCCCTAGATCACTCTATTGTTCAGCCACTGTCTCTGTTCCTCTGCAAGATACTGCTACCTGCTGAGAGGCCCTGGATCTATTCTGGAGACTATGCCCTATCCTGTACATCACCTGCTGCTGGTTCCAGGCTCCAAGGATGAATTTGTGGGAATGGGCCTCCCCCCTCTTTTATAAAGCATGTCCGCAATTAAACATTTGAACCTTGAGCAGACTACTTGTCTTGATTCCATTATTTCTCAACCCGCTAGGCTCCCACTTTTCTTTCAGTTCCAAGTTGCCTTCCAGGCTCGAACCCGGACATGAGAGCCACAGGCTGGCCCCAACACTGACCCATGTGCTTTCTCTTTGCAGCTGTCCTCTCGGGCTATAAGGACCAGAGGACTGTGATCAGCAGATGCACTAGGAGGATCACAGGCTGCCATCCTGGGGGACGCCCCTGGGTAGTGGGGAGAGCCAGGAATGCCTGGTGGTCTCCTACACTCAGAGAACCGAGTTGTGCCGTTGAAGCAGAAGCTTCTCCCTCCATGACCTTCTGATTCTTTTGTCTGTTTATGGGAGGACATGGAAGGGTAGCTTGTGTCTGGATCTGTTGGTTTCTGTTTCGTGAGTTTTTACCTTGCGTGTCTTTGTCTACAGTTTTATCACGAGACAGACAGTGATAACCCCCCTTAGCTTGACTCTCAACCATTGGAGTGTAGTTAAATCTAGGGCTCACAACTTGTCAATAGAAGTTAAAAAAGGACTGTGGCAGAATTTTTGCTCTTCGCAGTGGCCTACATGATGTCAGCAGGCCTCCAGAAGTTACTTTTGACTTAACTATCATTTTTGAGATCAAAGCCATTGTTTTTCAGGAAGGACCTGGATCCCATCCCGATCAGCAACCATACATCATCACAGTGTGGCAAGATATGGTTCAGAACACTCCACCCTGGGTCATACCCTGGGTGTGTGAGCAAAAGCCAGGCTCCCGAGTCCTGGCTTTCCATGAAACACCAAAGAATAAATCGAAAGTGAAGGCTTCTTCTGAAATGAAGCCTCCAGCTCAGCCTTCAGCTCCTCCTAAAATGTATCCTGAGATTGAGGAGCCTCCTAAGTGGCCTATTCCACTACCTCTGCCTTATCCACAGCCTCAAGCCCTGATGCTGGTGAACCCCAAACCCCTTGTAGTGGCAGGAGGCAGACTCACTGCGGGTACACGTTGCTGGAGAATGCAGAGTCCAGACAGACTCCAGTGGACCTGCCCAACCTCCAACCCCTTCAGTATTGACCATTTTCTCTGCTGATATTTATAACTGGAAAATTAATCACCCTCCTTTTTTCAGAAAATCCTGCTAGCCTGACAGGATTGATGGAGTCTCTGATGTACTCCCACCAACCCACATGGGATGATTGTCAGCAGCTTTACAGGTTCTCTTTTCTACTGAGGAGAGGGAAAGGATCCTGTTGGAAGCACAAAACAATGTGCCCAGAACAAATAGTGAGCCAGCCAATCTTTCAAATGAAATAGATGCTGGCTTTCCCCTTAACCGAACTGCTTGGGACTTCAGTACACTGAAGGTCTACTCTTGGGTTCTTGTGGCAGGGCTGAAAGGGGCTTCTAGATGCCCCACCAATTTGGCTAAGGTAAGAGAGGTTTTTTATGAGCCTGTTGAACCACCGTCTGTGTTTCTTTAATGTTTAATGGAGGTTTATTGGTGTTATACTCCCTTTGACCTAGCCTCTGAGGGTCAGCAGGCTGTGGTGGCTATGGCCTTTATAGGGCAGTCAGCATCAGATATTAAGAAAAAGTTTCATTGGCTAGAAGGTCTGCAGGATTATACATTTCTGGATTTGGTTAAGGAGGCAGAGAAAGTGTTTCATAAGCGGGACACTAAGGAAGAGAAGAAAGAGAGAGAGGGGGCGGGAGGCAGAAGAAAGAGAAGAAAGGAGGGTTCATAAACAAGAGAGAATTTTGACTAGAATTTTGGCTGCAGTTGTCGGAGAGAAAGAAAAGACAGGACCTATATAGGGAACCTGAGCAACAGAAGACCAATGTGCTTAACAATTAGGTGAGTTGGGGTACTGAGCCTCAGCTAAAAAGGCTCAGCTGTGTCAGACTGAAGTTACTTATTTGGGATACACCCTTTGAGATGAGAAGCGGTGGCTAACGGACTCCAGAAAAAAGACTGTAACTCAGATCCTCACACCAACTACACCGAGGCAAGTAAGAGAAATATTGGACACTGCTGGCTTCTGCAGACTCTGGATACCTGGGTTTGTGACCTTAGCTGCCTTGTTGTAGCCCCTAACTAAGGAAGGGGGTGTTTGTGTGGACCCCAGATCACCAGAAAGCCTTTGAAGAAATTAAAAAGGCCCTACTGATGGCCTCAGCCTTGGCCTTATCTGATGAGAGAGCAGGAGTCGCCAGAGGAGTCCTTACTCAGACTTTGGGACCTTGAAAAAGTCCAATGGCTTACCTATTCAAGAAGTTAGGCCCTGTTGCCAGTGACTGGTTTTCTTGCCTGAAAGCTATTGCTGCTGTAGCTCTACTTGTCAAGGATGCTGATAAGTTCACTCTGGGACAGCAAATAACTGTAGTGGTACCCCATGCTCTTGAAAGCATTATCTGACAGCCCCCTGACCGATGGATGACCAATGATTGTATGACACATTATCAGAGCATTTTGTTGACTGAACAAGTGACCTTCACTCCCCGTGATGTCCTCAATCCCACTACCCAACTGCTCGAGACTGATGACTCTTCACCTACTCATCACTGCACTGACATTCTGGCAGAAGAAACTGATACTTGAAATGATCTGAATGATCAGCCTTGGCCTGGGTGTCCTAGCTGGTACAGTAGCTTCGTCGTTGAAGGTAAGCAGAAGGTACGGGCAGCAGTGATAGAAAGAAAGCAAGTGATCTGGGCCAGCAGCCCCCCTGAAGGGACATAGGCTCAGAAAGCTGAACTTGTGGCTTTGATACAAGCTCTATGAATGGCAGAGGGGAAGTCTCAACATTTACACTGACATCGGGTATACATTTGCCACTGCCCATATACACGGAGCAATATACAGACAAAGCTCTGTTGACATCTGTAGGGAAGGACATAAAAAATAAAGTGGAAATTGTGAGCCTCCTTGAGGCCTTACAGTTGCCAAAAAAGGTGGTCATTATACATTATCCAGGACACCAGAAAATTCGTGATGTTGTGGCTAAAGGGAATCAGATGGCAGACCTAACTGCCAAACAGGCAGCAAGGAGGAAGAATCCTGGCAGTAAAGGAGCCTAAAGATTATTATGATGTCAGAGAGACCAGCTTTAGATACACCCCTGAGGACTATCAAATTATGGACAAATTAGGACTGAGAAAGGAAACCCCGTATGGGGTAGTAGAAACAGAAGAAAAGCTAGTCCCCCCATGGAAAGAAGAACACAAGTAAGTTACCAACTTACATTACTTGACCCACTGGGGGGCCAAGAAATTTAAAGGTGTGGTTAGTTCCTCCAACTACTATGTTATAGGACTCTCTGATTGGCAGAGGAAATAGTCAAAAGCTGCAAGGCCTGTGCTATGACTAATGCAGGACACTCCGTGTATACTCCTAGGAAGAGGCTCAGGGGTGACAAATCTGGGGCCTACTGGGAGGTAGATTTTACAGAAATTAAGCCAGCTAGATATGGCAACAAGTACTTATTAGTGTTTATAGACACCTTTTCAGGCTGGGTAGAAGCTTTTCCTACCAGGACTGAGACGGCCAATGTGGTAGCCAAGAAGATCCTAGAAGAAATCTTCCCAAGTTTCAGGATACCCAAGGTAATCAAGTCTGATAATGGACCTGCCTTTGTTGCCTAGGTAAGTCAAAATGAACACATAAAATTATTATATTTTCTAAGCATCAATAATGATGTTTAAAACATTTTAACCATAATAGCCACAAAAATATCTAGTATAAACCCAAGGGTATAAAAAATCTGTATAGTGAAAATTATAAAATATGAAATGATCTCTTATATTCATGATTGCAAGAATTAAGTGATGAATTATCTACATTGTCCAAAGTGACCTATAGATTCGATGTAATATACAATGAAAGACCAATAATATTACTCACAGAACTAGAAAAATATCATAAAGAAGTATAAAATATTCTGAATAGCTAAAGCTATCTTGAGGTACAAAAGCAAAACTGGAAGCATTACAAAATCTATTACACCAAAATGTTTAAATGGGTAACATAGAGCTTTAGTAATCAAAAGAAGATATTAGCAAAAACAGTCAATAAAGAGAATAATGAGGATAAAGTTTTAAATGAGAAGAGGGAATATATATATATATATATATATATATATATATATATATATATTTCATATATAAATTTCATATACATATATGTACACACACACATACACACACACACACACACACACATATATATATATATATATATGGAGGAGTTTAATTGGGGTTACTCTCCACAGGAAAAATGCCTCTCCCAAAAGAGTCATATTTTGAAAAATCAAAAGCCTAGTGCCAGGTGTAGGATACCTCCTTTGGACATATTGGACACGGTTGTCCCAGAGACCCCAAACAATACAGTCTATTTTCATTACTCTTGATTGGCCCACCAGAACATGACAGTGAAACTATACTGCAGAAAACCTCACACCTTTTGTCGCAGGATATTAAGAAATCAGGTTGTTACTGACTAGTAAGTATTCTCCATACTGACTAGCACTCAAAGTAATAAAAGGAGCAATGCAGTATGCTGTGTGTATGTGTGTGTGTGTGTGTGTGTGTGTGTGTGTGTGTTTGTGTGTGTGTGTAGCAGTGGGATAAACCAATAGTCTTATCCAATGGTCAATTCTTTCAACTACTGTAATGACTTGCATGGCAAAATATGGCCCTGGATTCGAAAGTACTATGTTATGTGAGTATCCAACCACTTGCTGGTTGGATTTAAGTAAGGCCTGTCCTGCAAGAAACCATGAATCTGGTACTGCAATATCAAGAGCTCATGATTGGGGAACTTACAAGCCCCAGGGATGATCCTACTACTGCAGTTTTGGTAAAGAACATAGTATAAAACTTTTCCCTAAATTTGGTTACCTGTACTCATAGACTAGTATAGCTCTCAGTATTCACTAGAGAAGTTTCTTAATACAGAAACTCACAATTGGTCAAAATACAGAAAATAATTGTGTATGAGGTTTGCATCCAAAAATAAGATGTCTTTATAACACTATTTCCCCAAAGAATCAAAGAGAATGTAGAAAAATTGTAAGTTAAAGATCTAGGTGAAAGTGTCTTCTGAATGTGATAGGATTTCTGTACTCATGAACTTACAGAATCTGTTTTCTGCACAAGACCAAGGCAGGCAGCCTGGCATGGTGGTGCACAGTTTTAATCCCAGCACTTGGGAGGCAGAGGCAGGCAGATTTCTGAGTTCGAGGCCAGCCTGGTCTACAGAGTGAGTTCCAGGACAGCCAGGACTACCCAGAGAAACCCTGTCTCAAAAAAGCAAGCAAACAAACAAACACCCCCCCAAAAAAAAACCAAAAAGAAAGAAAGAAAGAAAGAAAGAAAAGAAAGAAAGAAAGAAAGAAAGAAAGAAAGAAAGAAAGAAAGAAAGAAAGAAAAGAAAGAAAGAAAAAAGACCAAGTAAGGCAACATTCCAGCATGGAGACAGAAGAGACTTATACATCCTCACAGATGAGAAGCTAATATTAATTGATAACTTCCAAGGGGAATAAAAATCAGTTTTCTTTAAGATTGTAGCCCCTAGTAGGGCAATATTCTGTTGATAGTTCTATACCCTGAGTATATGGCAGCACGAATTGGATTTTCTAGGTTATAGAAAAAGAGAGGATTGAAGTTTGGAGAGCATGGGGGTAGGTGATGGTTCTAGTAAGAGTTAAGGGGAGCAGTAGAGGTAACTTTAACTAAAATACATTGAATTGTGTTTAAAATTATCAAAGAATTAATAAAATATCGTATTTAAATAATAAAGCTTTCAAGAGAGAGAGGGCAGAATGCAGTAGTAGATGGGAATAATGAAATAGAAAGTGTTAAATAGGGTGGAAGATGGAAGAGGGCAGGGTAATATGGCGGCTTGAATGAGAAATGTGCCACAAAGTATATTTGACTATTTGATACCCAGATAGTGATGCTGATCAGGTATAGAAGATATGGCCTTGCTGGAATATGTATGGCACTGGAATCAGGCTTTGTGAATTTAAAGCCTCAAGATAGTTCAATTTACTCTTTCTGCTTTGAGGTTGCAATTAAGAATGTAGCTCTTAGCTTTCTGTTTCATCCTCCATACCTGCCTGTTAGATACCTCCCAGCCCCGATGGACTCTTATTCTTCTAGGACCATAAGCCAAAATAAAATCTTCCACAAGTTGCTTTTCATCATTGTGGTTTTCTTTTTTTTCAAAACAACAGAAATGTAACTAACATAGAAGTTGGTACCAGGGAGTGTGCTTGTTATTGGAAAGAAAATATGACCTTGTTGGTTTAGGGGAGAAATGCAGATGACTTTGGATCTTGGACTGGAAAAATTGTAAGATGCTATAATCAGAACTGAATAGACCATCTTAGTATAAAGGAGAAAGACAGTAGTGCTAAGAGGAATGTGAACCATGGAGACCAAACCCAAGGAGGCTTTAGAGCAAAATAATGGTTGTAAGAAAGAGATTGTTGTGTTTATAAAAAGATAAAGGGGGGATATGTTCTATGAAGGTGTAGACAGGTATTGGGCAAATGGGTGCCTCAGCAGACCCATGAGCTGGAGAGTTAAGAGGTAGGTAGAGGCAGAGAGAGAGAGAGAGAGAGAGAGAGAGAGAGAGAGAGAGAGAGAGAGAGAGAGAGAAAGAGAGAGAGGAAGAAAAGGAAGAGAAGAGAAGAGGAGAGAAGAGAAGAGAAGAGAAGAGAAGAGAAGAGAAGAGAAGAGAAGAGAAGAGAAGAGAAGAGAAGAGAAGTAGAGGCTGTCCATGAGAACATGGAGTTAGAGGGGGGAAGGGAATAAGAAGAGAGTGGAGGGGACTAGAGAGAGAGGAGCTAGAGATCAAGGAGGAGGCAATGGATGTCAGGCCTTCCTGGCTATTGCCAGGTAACTGTGGGATGGAGCTTAGACAGAATGCCAACAGAGACTGTTCTTGTGATAGTTTGGCTAAGGATATGGCTTTCTCCTGCCCTTATCCTAAGAAGTAGCCCAAGTGATTTTTTTTTTTTTTGAGATGGGTGGTGGGCAGAGAAAATTTCAAGACTGCATAATGTTGAGTCTCTGGAATGGTTGTTTTTGATGAGGCATATGCAGGTCTACAGTGAAAGAGAGTAGGTTTAGCAGGCATGTTCTAGAAAAGAGGCTGTGGTGATTTCAGTAAAAATGGCCCCCATAGGCTTATAGGAAGTGACTCCATTAGAAGGTGTGGCCTTATTAGAGTAAGTATGTCACTGGGGATGGGCTTTGGAGCCTCAGGTGCTAAAGCCAGGCCTAGTGGCATATTTCTCTTCCTGCTGCCTGCTGATCCAGATGTAGAACTCAGCTACCTGTACAGCACCAGGACTGCCTATGTGCCACTATGCTTCTTGCCATGACAATAAAGGACTAAACCTCTGAAACTGTAAGCCATCCCGAAGTAAATGTTTTCCCTTATAAGAGTTGCTGTGATCATGGCATCTCTTCACAGCAACAGAAAACCTAACCAAGACAGAGGCTGTTAAGGAGATTAGTGCCACTAAGGAGAGATGTATGCTGCACTGGTGTAAGGGAAGGGGGCCCTAAGGGTAAGCCCATATTCAGCTAAGCATTCCAAGAAAGAAAGTATAAGGCCTCCAATTCCTGATGTTTCCAAGACTTTTATTATGAATAGGTGTTGGATTTTGTCAAATGCTTTCTTCGCATCAAATAAGATGATCGTGTGTTTTTCTGTCTCTGAGTTTGTTTATATAGTGGATTACTTTGATGGATTTCCATATATTAAACCATCCCTGCATCCTTGGAATGAAACCTACTTGGTCAGGATGGATGACTGTTTTGATGTGTTTTGGATTTGGTTAGTGAAAATTGTATTGAGGATTTTTGCATCGGTATTCATAAGGGAAATTGGTCTGAAGTTCTCTATCTTTATTGGGTATTGATGTGGTTTAGGTATCAGAGTAATTGTGGCTTCATAGAATGAGTTGGGTAGAGTACCTTCTGTTTCTATTTTTTGCAATAGTTTGAGAAGAACTGGAATTAGATCTTCTTTTAAGGTCTGATAGAACTCTGCACTAAACCCATCTGGTGCTGGGCCTTTTCTTGGTTGGGAGACAATTAATGACTGCTTCTAATTTTTTAGGGGATATATGACTGTTTAGATCATTAACTTGATACTGATTTAACTTTGGTACCTGGTATCTGTCTAGAAAATTGTCCATTTCATCCAAGTTATACAGTTTTGTTGAGTATACGCTTTTGTAGAAGGATCTGATGGTGTTTTGGATTTCTTCAGGATCTGTTGTTATATCTCGCTTTTCATTTCTGATTTTGATCATTAGGATGCTGTCCCTGTACCCTCTAGTGAGTCTGGCTAAGGGTTTATCTATCTTGTTGATTTTCTCAAAGAACCATCTTCTCTTTGGTTGATTCTTTGAATAGTTCTTATTTCCACTTGGTTGATTTTGTCCCAAAATTTGATTATTTCCTGCCATCTACTCCTCTTGGGTGAATTTGCTTTCCTTTGTTCTAGACCTTTTAGGTGTGTTGTCAAGCTGCTAGTGTGTGCTCTGCCTAGTTTCTTTTTGGAGGCACTCAGAGCTATGACTTTTCCTCTTAGAAATGCTTTCATTGTGTCCCATAAGTTTGGGTATGTGGTGGCTTCATTTTCATTAAACTGTAAGAAGTCTTTAAATTCTTTCTTTATTCCTTCCTTGACCAAGGTATCATTGAGAAGAGTGTTGTTTAGTTTCTACGTGAATGTTGGCTTTCTATTATTTATGTTGTTATTTAAGATCAGCCTTAGTCCATGGTGATCTGATGTGATGCATGGGATGATTTAAATATTTTTGTATCTGTTGAGGCCTGTTTTGTGACGAATTATGTGGTCATTTTTGGAGAAGGTACCATGAGGTGCTGAGAAGAAGGTATATCCTTTTGTTTAGGATAAAATGATCTGTAGATATCTGTTAAATCCATTTCTTTCAAAACTTCTGTTAGTTTCACGGTGTCCCTGTTTAGTTGCTGTTTACACAATTTGTCCAATAATGAAAGTGGTGTGTTGAAGTCTCCCAGTATTATGGTGTGAGGTGCAATGTGTGCTTTGAGCTTTACAAAGGTTTCTTTAATGAGTGTGGCTGCCTTTGCATTTGGACCATAGATATTCAGAATTGAGAGTTTCCCATGGAAGACTTTAGCTTTGATGAGCATGAGATGCCCCTCCTTGCTTTTTTGATAACTTTGGGTTGGAAGTCGATTTTATTCTATATTAGAGTGGATACTCCAGCTTGTTTCTTCAGACCATTTGCTTGGAAAATTGTTTTCCAGCCTTTCATTCTGGGGTAGTGTCTGTATTTTTCCCTGAGATGGGTTTTCTGTAAGCAGCAAAATGTTTGGTCCTGTTTGTGTAGCTAGTCTGTTAGTCTATGTCTTTTTATTGGGTAATTGAATCCATTGATATTAAGGAATATTAAGGAAATGTATTTGTTGCTTCCTATTATTTTTATTGTTAGAGTTGGCATTCTGTTCTTGTGGCTGTCTTTTTTTCGGTTTGTTGAAAGATTAATTTCTTGCTTTTTATACAGCGTGTTTCCGTCCTTGTATTGTTTTTTTTGTTTGTTTGTTTTTTTTTTTTTCTGTCATCATCCTTTGAAGGGCTGGATTAGTGGAATGATATTGTGTGAATTTGGTTTTGTCGTGGAATACTTTGGTTTCTCCATCTATGGTAATTGAAACTTTGCCTGGGTGCTGTAGTCTAAGCTGGCATTTGTGTTCTCCTAGGGTCTGTATAATATCTGTCCAGGATCTTCTGGCTTTCATAGTCTCTGGTGAAAAGTCTAGTGTATTTCTGATAGGCCTGCCTTTAAATGTTACTTGACCTTTTTCCCTCACTGCTTTTAATATTCTATCTTTATTTAGTACATTTGTTGTTCTGATTATTATGTGTTGGGAGGAATTTTTTTTCTGGCCCCGTCTATTTGGAGTTCTGTAGGCTTCTTGTATGTTCATGGCCATGTCATTCTTTAGGTTTGGGAAGCTTTCTTCTATCATTTTGTTGAAGATATTTGCTGGCTCTTTAAGTTGAAAATCTTCATTCTCATCTACTCCTATTATCCATAGGTTTGGTCTTCTAATTGTGTCTGGATTTCCTGGATGTTTTGAGGTGGGATCTTTTTGCATTTTGCATTTGCTTTGATTGTTATGCCGATGTTCTCTATGGAATCTTCTGCACCTGAGATTCTCTCTTCCATCTTTTGTATTCTGTTGCTGATGCTCACATCTGTGGTTCCAGATTTCTTTCCTAAGGTTTCTATCTCCAGGGTTGTCTCACTTTGGGTTTTCTTTATTATGTCTACTTCCCTTTTTAGGTTTAGTATTGTTTGTTCATTTCCATCTCCTGTTTGGATGTGTTTTCCTGTTTTTATTTAAGGACTTTTAACTCTTTAGCAGTGTTTTCCTATATTTCTTTAAGGAATTGGAGGCCCATACCTAAACATGATAAAAAGCAATCTACAGCAAACCAGTAGACAACATCAAAGTAAATGGTGAGAAGCTAGAAACAATCCCACTAAAATCAGGAACTAGACAAGGCTGTCTTCTTTCTCCATACCTATTGAACATAGTATATGAAGTCCTAGCCAGAGCAATTTGACAGAAAAAGGAGATCAAGGGGATACAAATTGGAAAGGAAGAAGTCAAAATATCACTTTTTGCAGATGATATGGTAGTATTTATAAGTGACCCTAAAAATTCCACCAGAGGACTCCTAAACCTGATAAACAGCTTCAATGAAGTATCTGTGTATAAAATTAACTCAAACAAGTCAATGGCCTTTCTCTACACAAAGGATAAACAGGCTGAGAAAGAAGTTAGGGAAACAACGCCCTTCACAATAGTCAGAAATAATATAAAATACCTTGGCATGAATCTAACTAAGGAAGTGAAAAATTTGTATGATAAGAACTTGAAGTCTCTGAAGAAAGAAATTAAAGAAGATCTCAGAAGATGGAAAGATCTCCCATGCTCATGGATTGGCAGGATCAATACAGTAAAAATGGCTCTCTTGCCAAAAGCAATCTACAGATTCCATGCAATCCCCATGAAAATTCCAACTAAATTCTTCAATGAATTAGAAAGGGCAATCTGCAAATTCATCTGGAATAACAAAAAACCTAGGATAGCAAAATCTCTTCTCAATGATAAATGACCTCTGGGGGACTCACCATGCCCAACCTAAAGCTGTACTACAGAGTAATTGTTATAAAAAATGCATGGTACTGGTATATTGACAGACAAGTAGACCAATGGAATAGAACAACAGACCCAGAAATGAACCTACACACCTATGGTCACTTGATCTTTGACGAGGGAGCTAAAACCATCTAGTGGAAAAAAGACAGCATTTTCAACAAATGGTGCTGGCACAACTGGCGGTTATCATGTAGAAGAATGTGAATTGATCCATTCCTATCTCCTTGTACTAAGGTCAAATCTAAGTGGACCAAGGAACTCCACAGAAAACCAGAGACAGTGAAACTTATAGAGGAGAAAGTGGGGAAAAGCCTCAAAGATATGGGCACAGGGGAATAATTCCTGAACAGAACAGCAATGGCTTGTGCTGTAAGATCGAGAACTGATAAATGGGACCTCATAAAATTGCAAAGCTTCTGTAAGGCAAAAAAAAAAAACACCATCAATAAGACAAAAAGGCCACCAACAGATTGGGAAAGGATCTTTACCTATCCTAAATCAGATAAGGGACTAATAACCAATATATATAAAAAACTCAAGAAGGTGGAATCCAGAAAATCAAATAACCCCATTAAATAATGGGGCTCAGAGCTAAACAAAGAATTCTCACCTGAGGAATACCAAATGTCTGAGAAGAACCTGATAAAATGTCCAGCATTCTTAGTCATCATGGAAATGCAAATCAATACAACCCTGAGATTCCACCTCACCACAGTCAGAATGGCTAAGTTCAAAAATTGAGGTGACAGCAGATGCTGGGGAGGATGTGGAGAAAGAGGAACACTCCTCCATTGTTGGTGGGATTGAAAGCTTGTACAACCCCTCTGGAAATCAATCTGGGGGGTTCCTTAGAAAATTGGACATAGTACTACTGGAAGATGCAGCAATACCTCTCCTCTTCATATATCCAGAAGATGTTCCAACTGGTAAGAAAGACACATGTTCTGAAGAATAAAAATTTTTACTGAACTCTTCTTCACCCCAGAACCCGACCCCTCCCATCTAGAGATTGTTCCCGGAACACTCCTGAACTCTTCACCCCAGAATGCATTCCTGAACTCCTCACCCTAGAGTTCGATCCCTCCTAACTAAAAACTGTTCCAAGAACATTTTTGAGATAAGGGCCTCCTGGAACAACCTCAAAATGAACCGGGTACATTGCCAAATGATAGGGCATGACCCCTTAGTTACGTAGATTCCCTTGGCAGAACCCCTTGTCCCTTGGCAGAACCCCCTAGTGATGTAAACTTGTACTTTTCCTGCCCAGCTCTCCCCCCTTGAGTTTTACTATATAAGCCTGTGAAAAATTTGGCTGGTCGTCGATTCTCCTCTACACCACTAGGTGCATGAGTTTCGACCCGAGAGCTCTGGTCTATGTTCCATGAGCTTTCTTGCTGTTGTTCTATTAAATCTTGCCTTCTACATTTTGAGTACGGTCTCAGTGTCTTCTTGGGTCTGCGGCTGTCCCGGGGCTTGAGTGCTTGAGTGAGGGTCTCCCTTCGGGGGTCTTTCAGTTCCATTATGTTCATAGCAGCCTTATTTATAATAGCCAGAAGCTGGAAAGAACCCAGATGTCCCTCAAGAGAGGAATGGATACAAAAAATGTGGTACATTTACACAATGGAGAATTGTCATTTTTAAGGTCGCATTTAGGTGACCATACTGTTGAGATTTCATGAGTGTAGTCTACTTATCACTTATTTGGAGCATAGATATTGATTTTGCATTTTCTTTGATTGTTATGCCGATGTTCTCTATTGAATCTTCTGCACCTGAGATTCTCTCTTCCATCTCTTATATTTGTTGCTGATGCTTGCATCTATGGTTCCAGATTTCTTTCCTAGCTTTTCTATCTCCAGCGTTGCCTCACTTGGGGTTTTCTTTTTGTGTCTACTTCCCTTTTTAAGTCTTGGATGGTTTTATTCAATTCCATTACTTGTTTGGTCGTGTTTTCCTGCAATTCTTTAAGGGATTTTTGTGCTTCCTCTTTAAGGTCTTCTACCTGTTTAGCTGTGTTCTCCTGTATTTCTTTAAGTGAGTTATTAAAGTCCTTCTTGATGTCCTCTACCATCATCATGAGAGATGCTATTAAATCAGGAACTATCTTTTCGGGTATGTTGGGGTGCCCAGGACTGGGTGGGGTGGAAGTGCTGCGTTCTGATGATGGTGAGTGGTCTTGGTTTCTGTTAGTAAGATTCTTACGTTTGCCTTTCACCATCTGGTAATCTCTGGAGATAGTTGTTGTAGTTATCTCTGCTTAGATCTTGTTCCTCAGGTGTTTATATTAGCCTCTATCAGCAGACCTGGGAGACTAGCTCTCTCCTGAGTTTCAGTGTTCAGAGTACTCTCTGTAGGCAAGCTCTCCTCTTGAGGGAAGGTGCCCAGATATCTGGTGTTTGAACCCGCCTCGTGGCAGAAGTTGTGATCCACTCACAGAGGTCTTAAGATCCCTTGGAGGGTCCTGTGTATACCTTGCGGTTGTCAGCAGACTCCAAGCCGAAGGTACCTCGGTGCTGGCGGGGACCGGAAGGGACTTGTGCCCATGATCAGGCCAGGTGTTCTGCTTCCCTAATTAATGCAGTCTCAGGTCCTGCTCGATTGGGTTGGAGTAGCAGCTGTGTTCCACACACTAGAAGTCTTAAGATCCTGTGGAGTGTCCTGTGGGTACATGAGAATGCCAGGGCCAATAAGTGGGAGTGGGTGGGTAGGGGAGGGGGCTTTTGGGGGACTTTTCGTATATCATTGGAAATGTAAAGGAGGAAAATACCTAATTAAAAAAAAAGAAAAGTTCATATGAAAACCTACTGATGTGGAAGCTTCCCCAAATATGAACACACACACACACACACACACACACACATACACACACACACACAAAACCACCTCTTGAGTTACTCTGTAACAGGATGACCATGCCTGTACTAGCCAACACATAGGCACATAGGCTAACAAATAAAATACCCAAGCCAAAAATGAGTTACTTCTTTTGCAGGTGCTGTCAAGTAAAGTTGTATAGATCACCAATCATTACTGGCCATTGCCTATGCTGTTTGTTATTCTACAAAACCTGACATTGAGACCCTATTGTGAAGATACCACATGCTCAAGACATAGAACAAGGAGAAATCAAGCTGGTACTTACCTGGAAGTTTCATCCTTACCGGCTAGCTTTCATAATTCTGAGAAGCGCTATGGACACTACCATAGGAGAGAAGTAAACATTTCTCATGCACATCTGTGAACCTACTGTCCTAACATAACAAGTCCACTGGTGTGAAGAGCTTTGGGAGGCTTCTTCCAGAAACTTGGCGCCAGGACAAAAAGAAGTAAACTCAAGGTGAGAATCTGACTTTGGGCCAGGACTCAGGAAATAGGCCCAGATTAAGAAGATTTACATTTGAGCTTATGCAAAGCTCAGAGCAGGCTCAGCAGAGGTGTGTGAGGTATTCCTTTTGTCTTGGTCATCATGACTAGCCCCTAGAAAGTCATTTACAGGATTTTGTTTATTGCCTTGCTTGTTCTTTGACCCTGAACTGATCTTATTATTTTGCATGTACTTAAAGTGGTACAAAAGCAGATAGGAAAATATAATCAACCAGCTTCAGCCTCAGAACTGGCTTGGGCCATGCTACAGTGTTGTCTAATTGTCTTTTTTTTTCTTTTTAATCCTTTAGCCTGCCCTGGGGAACCTGTTGATTGACTGAACTGGCTTGGTCACACTGGTCCCATAATGGTAAATTTGTCACGGGAGAACAGGTTTCTTATGAGAGTTAAGACCTGCTCCATGAATGAGAAAACACAAATGAAAAAGAAAGGATATGATTGATCCTAGGAATGAATGGTGGAAGAGAAAGTGTATTGTAGATTGGTGGACAAGCACAGGCAGACACACACAAGTACATCTGGGAGAGTTCATAGTGGTCATGACCTTGAACTATGTAGGGAGAAAGGGAGGGGGAAGGAAAAAGGGGAACCAAGTAAAGCAGTCTGGAAGCCAGAAGTACAAAGGAGCAAAAAGGGCAGAGAGGCAGAGACAGAGAGAGGAACAGAGAGAGTAGATAGCCAAAATGTCTGGATTGTATAGGAAAGAGCCTTTTGGGTTGAAGGGCAGCCCCTGGGCTAGAAAGGTCAGAGTGGAGAGGGAATTATGCCAGCCATACCCTGTTACAGGAAGGAACTGAGTGATGCTTTGAGAAGCTGGAGGCCGGGTCTGCTTTGATATGTTAAATTAGGCACCTCAGATGCTGGTTCCAGCTTTGAAACTTAACCTATTTGCTACCTATATCCGATACCATTATTAGGGAATGAAGTTGTGACCAGACTTGTATGACTCCGGGGAGCCTTAGCTTACCACGGACCCCCTGAGTGAACCATGTGGAGCTGGGATTGATGCAAAAAGCAAGAGGAATTTATTGTTCCAGTGCACTGGGGTGGTCCCAGACCCGAAAGAGAGATAGAGACCCGCAGTACCCATTCGACAAGTTTTTATATGATTTCCAGGAACAGAATAAAGCACCAGCCACTAGGCACAATGATTGGGGGAACAGTGCACCCTTTAAACTGATTAGTCTTTTAAGGAATGAGGTGACAAGGACTTCCCTTGTCTGAAGATGGGCAACAGTCAGTCTTGCGGAATGTGTCCCCACTCACAGGTTGGTTCCTGCCCTGTGGTCTGAGAGATGTTAATTAGCCTCTCTGTTCCGGAGGGGCAAGTGTTTCATGGCCTTCCCAAAGTTCCTAAGCTGATCTTTTCAGAGTCATAGGCCCTAGTGGAGAACATAATGTAATTACTCCGCTAACTGGACATAGTATTCAACAACTCCTAATGGCGTAATAGTTACATGCATAGATTAGTGCATCTCTAAGCCTTCCTTGCAAAAGCTTCCTTTTTCAAACGAAGTTAATAAACAAAAAGAACCCCAATTGGTCAAAATGCAGAGAACAAAGGACTACTGAATGCTCAGTCATAAATAGCACACCAAAATCACATATCCTTCTCAGGGAACATCGTGAAGTCATGAGTGGTGTCAAACACCTTTAATCCCAGTTTCTAGGAGGCATAGGTAAGATGATTCCCCTTCAGGCATAGTATACAGGGGGGAAATAATCAGGGTGAGGTAAGAAAGAAATTTTGCTCAGACCAATTTTATTATAACTGGTGCTGGACAAGACTTCTAGAGTCTGGCCCAGGTCATTTTATTTTATCCATATTTTAGCATAGCACAATTTGGGGGAAAAAAGTATTCAGATAACAACTCCATCCCAAGTGCACAGCAATTTAAGCCATGCTTACATTGAGATTCTTTACAAAGTACATCTGGCTTCTTTCACAAGAATGGGTACGGTTGACTGAGAAATAGCACAGGAGATTTAGAGTCTAGGATGACTGAGGTAAACATGCCTGTGGATTTCAGGACTGGCCTGGCCCTAAGATAACATGGAAGTCACTTAAGCTCTATCCATACGATGACTTTTATGACCTAAAAGCAGTGCTCATGATTTAGGGGGGAAAGGTCAAAGATATCTAAGATAAATAAATTCTAAAGATAAGGAAAATGCCTGTCTCACCAGGCAGCAAAAGCTCACCAGGGTGTAAAATGACATCATTCCTAGCATTCCAGGAAGAATGGCTGCACACTTCATTTCATTGAAAATGAGGTAAGCTGTGTGTTTAACTTTCCTGGCTACTCCAGTGCTTATCTGTGTTTACAAGGCTTTTTTTGACCTCAATGAGCAGGTAGGCAAATCTCTTTGAGACCAGCCTCAAACATGATGAGTTCTTGGACAGCCAAAACATAGTGAGATGCCATCTAAAACAACAACAGCAACAAGATTTTTTTAAAAACTATGGAGCACTGGGCGTGGTGGCACACTCCTTTACTCCTAGCACTCAGGAGGCAGAGGCAGGTGGATTTCTGAGTTTGAGGCCAGCCTGGTCTACAGTTCTAGGACAGCCAGGGCTATACAGAGAAACCCTGTCTTGAAAAACCAAAAAAAAAAAGAAAGAAAGATAGAAAGAGAGAGAGAGAGAGAGCGAGAGAGAGAGAGAGAGAGAGAAAGGAAGAAAGAAAGAAAGAAAGAAAATAAGAAAGAAAGAAAGAAAGAAAGAAAGAAAGAAAGAAAGAAAGAAAGAAAGAAAGAAAGAAAGAAAGAAATTGGAGCAGACTAGAAGTCTATCAGTAGATGAAAAAATACTGAAAATGTGGTATATTCACACAACAGAATACTATTCAACTGTTAAGAAAAGTAAAATTACAAAAACCTCAGCTAAATATATGGAGTTAGAAACATCCATCCTATGTAAGATAACCCACTCAGGAAGAGAAGCATTACATGCTTTCTTTATGTGTGGATGCTAGCTTTTAAACTTTTGATAAGTGTATTCCATTCAGAATATTTTTGAAAGTCAGGTAGATAGTAAGGGACCAGAGGGGAGGAGTGGATCTTTCAAGGATATACAGTTATCCTTGAAATTATACGGGGAAATTATACTGGGAAAATTAAATTGGGAGGAAGATGGCAGGGCAAGGTAGATGTGGGAATATGGAGCACAATAGAAAGCAGTAATGGCCTTTTGATAAGACATAGCAAAACATACTTCTACAGAAGTGTTGGGAGCTATTAAGACAACGCTATTGTCCTGATCTCTGAATTGGGCCTCTCCCCCAAGAAGAAAAGGGGGTCAAAAGCGGGCCACCAATGCACCATTTTGAGAACAACCACAGAATATTCCAGCCCTAAGTCAGCGCCAGATGTCCTGACCACACCCTGATACCACCAAGTTCCTGCTTCCCCATGTAGCTGCTAAAAGAAAAATTTCCACTGCCCCACCCCTCCCGCTGATAAGTACTTGTACTTCCCCTTTTGCTTGTGCATTTCTACTGCCCACCCCTCCTGCCGATAAGTACTTGTACTTCCCCTTTTGCTTGTGCATTTAAGCCTTGGGCCTTTCTCAATACAGTGAAACCTTGATGTTACTCAGACTGCTTCCGTGTGTCATTCATGGCACAAGGTTCTCGTCTCTCTCTACCCCCTATTTGGTTCTTAGGAGAAGGTCCCCTTGAGACCCTCGAATAACTGGATCTGCTGGACTGGTCATAGAAGCTTCGTAAAATTTATACATTTATAAAAAGGATTTAAATAGAATTACCTTATTTTTTTAATTGGTTATTTTCTTTATTTAAATTTTAAATGTTATCCCCCTTCCCAGTTTCCCTTTCATAAACCCCCTGTCCCTTTCCCCTGCCCCCCCCTGCTTCTTCTATGAGAGTGTTCCTCCACCCACCCACCTACCCACTCCCATCTCACTGCCCTAGCATTCCCCTATGCTAGGGCATCAAGCCTTCACAGGACCAAGGGCTTTTTCTCCCATCACCTTATAATGAGAAATATAATGACGCAAATGCTACCAAATAAAACCTGAAGTAGCAGGAATGAATTATAGTTGTTGAGTCATTGGCCAAAGTTACTATAAGTTAACACAGTTTACTTTGATATATAATAGTAAAAAACCTATATGTAATTAGAACAATAATCTACTTTCTTTTTCATTTGCTAGCATCTCAGGAGAAATCTGCAGTGTTCTTTATTTCCTTCCTATCATGTTCACCAATATTAAGTTCCTAGTATGAATTCTTCCAAATCCTATTGTATGATATTAGAAGCAATATCCACTTAAAATATACATAGAGATATTTTGAATTTTTCCATATTTTATCATGTGAGATTGTAGTATATACATTAGTTTATAACTACAAATTGACAAAATAGTTGTAAACTATCTTCCTTGTAACTATATATTATATAGTTCACAGTATGTACCACAATGTACTCAACTATTCTTTTGTAGGATATTATCATTTTTGTTCAGCTACTTTGCTATTATAACCAATGTTGTAATAACAAGTGAATGCAATCTAATACTGACACGTCTAACTCTATTGATTGTCAGAGATGGTGGTGCATATTTGGTACTCTCTCTTGCTACTGAATTCATATATTTTGAATTTACCTGAAGAAGCATGAAGTATATTATCCTATAATGTGGAGTACTATCCTTTAAGACAGTGAAAATTCAGGTGGGAGTGGGTGGGAGGGTGGGAGAAGACCCTCAAAAAAGCAGAGGGAGGGGGATGGGATGGGGGTTTTCGGGGGAAAACCAGGAAAGGGGATAACATTTGAAATGTAAATAAAGAAAATATCCAAGAAAAAAAGAAAAAATTATATATATAAAAAAGACTGTGAAAATTCTTCCTTGTCTGTTTAATATTAATATTCTTCTAAAAAAATAACTCTCTGTGGATGTGTGCAGAGACTTGATGTGCCAGGGTGGGGGGATACCCAGGGATCCCCACCAGCTCAGAGGAGAAAGGGAGGGGGAATGGGAGATAGAATCATGGGAGGGGGTAATGGGGTGGGGGCAGTAAGCAAGGTGTAAAGTGAATAAGTAATAAATAAATAAATAAATAGAAAACCTCTCTTCTATCAAAAAGAAATTATTTTAAAATTATAGAAAATTTGAAAAATGATGTAAATAATACTCTAATATGAGTCAGGCCTAAGTACACACCTTTAATCCCAGCACTCAGACAGCAGAGGCAGGTGGACCTCTGTGAATCTGAGGCCAGCCTAGTAGGCTACACAGTGAGTCTCTGTCTCAAAACAAAACAAAATAAGCAAACAAACAGAAAAACTAAGGTTGTTTCCTTTTAAGTTCCTATAGGAGTAGATGGCAATGATTTTGAGTTCAGTTGTAATAGAAATATACAAAATTTCCTATTGAGTAGAACTGGCCATTATAAACATTTTGTAATACATTAGGTTTTTGTTGTTGTTCTGTTTTATATTTAGTTTTTTGTTTGTTTGCAATTTTGTTTTGAGACAGTTTCTCACTACGTAGCTCACGCTGTCCTGGAACACACTATGTAGACCAATCAGACCTCGAACTTATTGCCTGCTTCTGCCTTCCTAGTGCTGAGATTAAAAGTGTGTTCCACATTTGACTAGTTGTTGTTATAATTTGCTTTTTTTTTTTTAATCTAATGGTCTTTAATTCAGAGAGGCTTCTATGACCTTAATGAGGAGTAAGGGTTACACTTATCTGTGGAGATAAGGACAAATACTTGCAATGTAGTTAGGGATTATGCTGGTTTAGTAAAATGACAGTTGTAGGTTTTCCTCCAAGATCCATGACATCACTAGCTTTGAGCAGATGACTAGGTTTCCAGTACTAGTCATAATTTTCCTCTTGCAGAAAGATTATAATAGTCAGAGAAGCAGGGACTTTTATGAGATGGTGTCTTCTAGTAATGTCAGGAGCTACTACAATCATATAAAGTCTAGAATACAACCAATTTAAGCTATCCCCTATGAGTTTACACATAAATGAGACTCAGACTATGGTTATTTAATTTGGCATTGGTAATTACTGGGGGATCACCCCTAATCTACTAATTGCTGGCCTAGCTACTTCCCTAGCAATGCATCCCAGATACTTGTTGTTTCTTATGGCCATGTGTTCATGGTTCCTCTCCCCCATGGTGGCTTCCTCTTCTCTCCTGTTCTTCCTCTCCTCTTCTCTGTCTCTCTTGCATTCAGGTCACTCCAAACCTTTAATCTTCCAGTAAATGGTTGTAGCTAATTGTATTTAACCTGTAATTTTAAATCAAGGAACAAGGTTTGCACAATAAAGCCAGTAAAGATGAGAATTCACTCATAGACTTAGATCTTTGGGTACAGAATTAGCATTACAATACATAGACCAAACCTCAATCTATACAAAGAACTACAGGCCAAGAAGTGGGAGGAGGGAGGGGAGAGGGGGGGAGGGCATGAGGGGGCTTTTAGGATAGCATTGGAAATGTAAATGAAGAAAATACCTAATTAAAAAAAGAAAAGAGAAAAAATTCAGAGACTGAGAGAAAGCAACATTCACTGCAAAATCAAATTTTACACATTAAAGACAGTAATACAATTAAATAAGCAATTATCATGTATTAGATAAAAAGAAAAACTAGCTTTAAATTATATAATGTCCTCAGAAAACACGAACAGGAAAGGGGGAAATGTAATAATTTTAATATTAAGCTGTGGGGCCTAGGAGTTAAAAGATAAGATTGAAATTGATTTTGTTCTATATGTCAGTCTTAAGAAATTTACATAGCTATAACCACAGTTCTTTTCCAATAGCGTAAAGCCTTAAAGAAGCGGGGGGGGGGGAACCACATCCAATTGAAAGATCAGGGAAAGGTCAGTAAAAATTAGGTTGAAACTAGGTCAAAATGGCAAACAAAGTGCTAGCACATTTCTCCCTTCAAAGTTTCTCCAATGGAAAGAAAAGAGAATTCGGGTACACAGAACAATTTTATCAGTGTATTGGGGGCTAGGTGTATTGTGTTTTTAAAACAAATTCCTGAAAGATGAAAAGCAGATGAAAGGGTCACTGAAAGTGACCCATCCAGCAGGTCCAGTTATTCGAGGGTCTCGAGGGGACCTTCTCCTAAGAACCAAATGGGGGGAGAGAGAGACGGAAACCAAGTACAAGAACGAAATGGAAGCAGTCTGAGTAGCATCAATGTCTCTCTGTATTCAGCAAGGCTTAAATGCACAAGCAAAAGGGGAAGTACTTCTCAGCAGGAGGAATGGGGAAGCAGAAATGCACAAGCAAAAGAGGAAGTACTTCTCAGCAGGAGGGGTGGGGCAGTGGAAATTTTTCTTTTGGCAGTTACAAGGGGAAGCAGGAACTTGGTGGTATCAGGTTACATCTTGTGGTCAGGACATCTGACGCTGATTTAGGGCTGGAATATTCTGTGGTTGTTCTCAGAATGGTGCATCTGTGGCCCCTTTGACCCCCTTTTCTTCTTGGGGAGAGGGGCCCAATTCAGAGATCAAGACAATAGAGTTGTCTTAATAACTCCCAACATGAAAGGATTTAAACTAAAGAAATTAACCAAAGGATATAATTATCGCAGAAAAAAATGGAGGATTCCCCGCCAGGTTAAAAAAGGTTTTGCAAAGACCATGAAGCCAGAACGAATTGATCACCCTGAGTTCATTTCTAGTGGAACAGAACTCTAAAACAGTGGAAGGGGATAGGTAGTAGGGAGGGGACTCTTTGCAGGGAGGAAGCTGGTCTCTGGGAAAGGAGAGGGAACTATTATTGCTGAAGCCTTTGGCTGAATCTCAAGGTGGCAAAGGATCTTGGCCTCCAGAGAGCTAAGCTGAAGGACCCGGGAGCACACCAGCAGCACCAGGACACCAGCAACAGTCACTTCATCTGCCCAGTCACGGGCTCACACAACTCTTGCCTCCTGCAGCAGGAGGATCTTTCTTTCTCACCTCTGGCAAGCTCTCCCTGGGCTGGACTCCTTCACCTCTCCTCAGGCTTTTAGCAGAAGTGGCCACAAGGTGTCCAGAGCCCCTCTGGCAGCCACTATCTCTGGCAGTAGGACACTAGAAAGTGCAGGCTAAAAGGTGGGCATCCTGGAGCAGTGGTGGTGGTGGAGGGGGATGGGACTGAGCCCCCCAGGAGAAACAAAGTAGCAGTGGGAACCCCTGCACAGGGGAAGACAAAGGGGAAGAGTTGGGAGGGGGGATCTGCAGTGAGCAGCAGAAACTGGGGATGTCCTTCAGAGCCAGACTGAGGTTCTGGAAAGAACAAGGTGGAGCCCGGAGGTGGGTACCTGGAAGCAGCCAGGAAAAACAGAGGGGACTGGGGGCAGCAGGCATGGAAGCTCAGGACACTAAAATGAAGGGAGAAGAGGCACTTTAAAGCTCTTCCTGACTTCCAAACAGATTTGCAACTATCCTATGGGGGCAGGGCTCTAGACTCAGCAGAGCACCTAGTATCTGGGAAAAGAACAGCCAGTTACTGAGGAGAGTCTCTTGTTCCCCTTTTGGGGAATTCCTGATTCTATTGGACACCAGCCAACAGCTTTGCCACCCTCTAGTACTTCCTTCACAGGGGCCCTAGGGAACCGCAGAGACAGCACCACACAACCAGGTGCCAGGGCAGGTTTCATGCTTCATCCTCAGGTTCTTGGCAACAGCAGTTAGGAACCAGCAAAAAGCATGGAGGCACTCACTGGGAAAAGTTCATCATTTACCCCCATAGTCAACTGTCTCTCCCCCTTTCACACTGCAGCCTTGGAGCCCTCCAGGACCGAGGAAGCAGAAGGGCAGGAAAGCTGCATAACAGGACATGGAAAGTTCAAAACTGACCAAGAAAAGAGCTGGTCGGAAGAGGCAGAGGAGCAGATCTCCAGCCCTGCCCCAAAGGAACATTGTGGGCTGCAGAATTTCTCATGAGAGGAAAGAAGGAGATGAGCATATCACACAGTGGAAAGGGACTGTGCTGGATCAAGTGCCTATAAACCCCTCCCTATACCTGGAGAAATATGATGATGGGATTGACTGCATGTATGGGCTGGAATTTCACACAGATAAGAGGGTATTGTCCCTAAAAGTTCTTTCTGACAAAGTGGCATCATCCCGAGTCACTGATGCCAGCCTTGCTGATGCCATAATTGGCAAAGCAGTTAATCATCTATTTGAGGGTGAGCATGGCTCTAAGGACGAGTGGAGTGGGATGGTCCTGGGACTAGTGCCTATCTTGGATAGCAACTTTTATATTACTTATGAGAGAGATCCTGTATTATACATACCAGCTTCTGGATGATTATAAAGAGGGTGACCTCCTTATTGTGGAGGTGTTCAGTGATCTCCCTCCTTTAGACATCGACCTGGAGCTTGTGAATGGCCTGATAGGAAAACACGTGGAATACACCAAAGATGACCGCTCCAGGAGGGTCAGAATGGTCATTCACCAGGTTGAAGCCAAGCCTACTGTACTTCATCAAGTTTGAAGATGATTTCCATATCTATCTCTACGACCTGGTAAAACACTTCTAACCATTTGTTACTGCATTATCAAAACTACAGAAATAAAGTTAATTTCTTTGGAAATAAAGTTGAAATTGTAATTTCCAGATGGGCTCAGGTTGCTGTTCTAGAATGTGTCCTGGGCTCAATGCAAACATACCAGTTTTCCTGAAGAATGCAGGCTTCTGTGGGTATGGCATGCTGTCTGAAGCACTCTGCTGGGTGTGTTTGGTGAGTGGAAAACGGACGGATGGAGCAGCTGTCAATTCAGCCTGTGAGAAAAGTGAGCTAGTATCATAAGCGGTCATCTAAAAATGGAATGGGACTTATCTGGTCAGGTCTTGGTCGGGAGAGGAGAAGGAACAGGAGATGGGTGGTGGAGGAGGGGGCAGAATGATATGACTGCCCAAAGAGAGGTGGAAGGAAACCAAAGAGAGAGGAGTGGCAGAGAGAGGCTCCCTGGAAGAGGAACAGAGTGAAGAAAGAAACAGATTGGGAAGAGGTGTGGAAGCAGGGTGAGGCATGGTGGCACCTTCTGGCTTTCAGGAAAACTAAGGAATTCAGGAAGAAGGATACACACAGCAGTGTAAAGAGGTATACAGCAAGGGTGGGCAGGGTGAGACAATCAGAGAGGACCCTGAGGACAGGCTCAAGGACCTGGGAATCCAGAAGGACCGATGCATACCTAGTGATGGAGACATTAAAGAGGTAACCCTGGGAGAAGCAATTCCAAGAAGAAAGGCTGTATCTGGGTGGTGAGAGATAAGGTAGAATGGTGGGTAGGTTTGGGGGGTAGGGGAGCCCGAAGGCCCAGGGAAAAAATGGCCTTGTGAGGGCATGCAGGTGCACTGAAGGGACACTAAAGGCCATTTCAACAGGGACTACTTGGACAGTTTCAACCACAAATCAACATTGCATATATCTCAGGCCTTTCTTTTTCAGAGTCTGTGATAGCCAGCAGCCTGAAAAAGCTAGTAAGAGTTCCTAGCTTGCTCTGGGCAAAGGACAAGTAATTTTTCTGGGAAATGGTCCCTTACTGGATCCAGTAATAGCAGTTTTGTCACTGTCCTTTTCCTGCTGGAATTAACCTTGCTTTCCTAGGGGGGGAGGGGACGTCTGCTGATTGTGCCTCATGTCTCCACGATATAGAGAGAACTAGCCTGTTCATGTTCTGTCACAGCTGCCTGAAGCCACAGGTGGCTCCATTCCTTGCCCAGGCAAAGGGAAGCTGCCCTTTCTGGTTAGACTCCCTACAAAACCTATAGCTCCTGACACCTTCTAGGTATCTTTTATTCAAACAAGTTTTCCCTTTCTTCTAAAACTGAGAGCTAACCATGAAGGAAATGTGTGTACCTCTCTGAAATGGAAACTTAAGGGTTCTTTGGACAGTCAGTTCTGTTCTATGGTGTTTGTTTAAGGCAAACAAATGAAAGAACATTTTACTGAAGCTGACACAGGTGAAAGGATGTTCTGCTAAACAAGCACATGAAAGGATGATGTGTGATGAGGGGCTCTTCACCAATGAAATGTGTGTGTTGGTCTGCCTTACATTTTGTAGTTAAACTTTGGTTGTTGGGACTCTATGGGGAGAAACTCACTGGAGAACTTCTGGTGGTGTCCTTTGGCTTCTTACCACCTCTGAGGTCTCCAACTGATGGTCACAGTTATGTCAGCTGAGGGAGACTCATGCTGAGACAAGAAACATGCTGTGGCAAGGCCCATAGACATGTGATGTTTGAAGGAATTATAAGAAGGGCTAGATGGACAGGGAAGGTGGCTGAACTTGACTTACTTACATAGCTAAACACTTCTTGATCTTGTGCCTTTGCTGATGGTGTTTTCTTGAGAGAGGCACAGTGGGGAACTTTCCTTGGGGTTCTCTTGGTCCTGATCCCTCTTGCTGACTCATGCCAAGGCTGAGGCCTGGCTCTCTCTGCTAGTTAGTGTCACTGATACTGATTCAGGTTTGCTAGCCCAACTCTATAGAACTGGACTGCTGGTTTATCCATGAAGTGTTTGGGAGTAGACTGAGGTGCAGTTGCTGACATGTGAACTGAACTACTGATTTCCAGAAAATATAGATGGAAGTTGCTCCAAAGAACTATTCCTAAACAGGTGCACTTCCCCTGTATCCTTTCTTTTCTGCTACCACTGCTGGGTGGTGGTCTAATAGGGTGTTTAAGGTATTTATTAATCAGGCTCTTAAAAAATAAAGTTATACCTCTCTTTAGGGAAGGGGACTATAAATACAAAAGGGCTATGGCTGTGAACTGTGGCTTTGTCCAACTAATTCCTTTGACTGTATACTGCTGATTGGAAAGGTTTGCTTCCTGCGAAGAAGACTTGTCAATGCCAGCCACGTGCCTCAGTGCTCTGCCATATATATATTTATCTGAAGTCTAGGCCGTGAGTCTCTGTCCTCATGCTTTCTTTGTTTTCCTTTCCTATGCTTCCAAACCCCTCTGAGGACTGTGTGTTTTCTTCCCTCCTTTTGCAAACTTTGTTATTGCCTCATAAAAAGAAGAACATTTCTTGTTCCTGCTGCTGAGTTCTTCCCAAAGCCACACATGGAAGAAGCAAGTGTCTTCCAGACATTGAAAGAAGGTGTCAAATCTTGTTGATGCTCACTGCCTACCAAGCATTGACTCAATAAGTTCATTGCATCAAAAATGACAAAAGACCAGCACACCTCACCAGGGAAGCTGTAGTTTTCTTTTCTACATCATGTGTTTTTGCTAAAACAACACCAGCAGTTCCTATTCCACAGACCCATTTCTGCTAGCTTAGATGGGTATATTTGGCATTAGTGTTTTGTTGTATTTAGCATCCAATTTGACTTTTTTAATTTTAATTTTATTTATATTTTCAATTATTAACTTTACTTCCTTATCCCTACCCATCCTCTTGGTCCTTCCCTCCCACAATTCTCCCCCTTCCCTTTCTCCTCTGAGTGACTGGGGGCCCATTGCCTGTCCCTCTATCCTGGCACTTCAAGTCTCTGGGAGGCTATGTGCATCCTCTACTAAGGCCAAACAAGGCAGTCCAACTAGAAAAAAAGAAAATCCATGGACAGGCAACAGCTTTGTGGGTAGGTCCAGATGCAATTGTTTGGGACACACGTAAAGGTCAAACTGAACATCTGCTAGATATATGTGGGAAGGCCTAGGCTCAGCCCATATATGTTCTTTGGTTGGCGGTTCAGACTCCAAGATCCTCAAGGGTGCAGGTTAGTTGATTGTGTTTGTATCATTGGGGAGTTTCTATACTCTTTGGCCCACAATCCTTTCCCATATAAATCCATGAGAGTCCCCAAACTCCAGTCATTGTTTGGCTGTGGGTGTCTCTATCTCTCTTAGTAAGCTGATGGTGGAGCCTCTCAGAGAATAATATGCTCCTGTCATGTATGTATATCCTTTCAGAATTTTTTACCTCATTCAGGATGATATACTTAAGTTCCATCCATTCTGGCTACTACAAATAAAACTGCTTTAATCATTGCAGACCAAGTGTCTTTATGGGATGTTGGAGCATCTTTCAGGTAAATAAGTAGGAGTGGTATAGCTGTGTCTTGAGATAGAGCTATTGCAAGTTTTCTGAGAAGCTGCCAAATTGATTTCTAGAGATTGTACAAGTTTGCACTCCTACTAGCAATCAAGGAATGTTCCCCTTGCTCAATATCTTTGCCAGTATGTGCTATCTCTTGACTTTTTGATCTTGCCATTTCTGATGGATATAAATGAACCTCAGAGTTGTTGTGATTTGCATTTCCCTAATGACTAAGGACTTTGGCCATTTCTTTAAGTGCTTCTTGGCCATTTGAGATTTATCTTTTGAGAATTTTCTGTTTAGCTCTGCACTCCATATTTTAATTGAGTTATTTTGTTATTTGTGAATGTGGATATTAGTCCTCTCTCAGATGTAGGGTTGGTGTAGGCCCTTTTCCCATCTATAGGCTGCCGATTTGCCATTTGACACTGTTCTTTGCCTTACAAAAGCTTTTCAGTTTCATGAGGTCCCATTTATCAATATTTGATCTTAGATCCTGAGCCATTGGTATGCTGTTCAAGCTATTGTCTCCTGCAAAAATGCATTCAAAGGCCTTTCCCACTTTCTTTTCTATCAGATTTAGTGCACCCTGTTTTATGTTTAGGTCCTTGATCCACTTGAATTTGAGTTTTGTGCAGAGTTATAAATATGGATCAATTTTCTTTCTACATGTAGACATCTTGTTAGACCAGGGCCATTTTTTACCACTTTTGTTTAAGTTGTATTTTTGTAAAGATTTATTTATTTATTTTATGTATATGAGTATACCATTTCTTTATTCAGAAACAGCAAAAGAGGGAATCAGATCTTATTACAGATGGTTTTAAGACACCATGTGGTTACTGGGAATTTAACTCAGGACCTCTGGAAGAGCAGTTGGTGCTCTTAACCACTGAGACATCTCTCCAGCTCCCTGAAGTTGTTTTTCATCTATAGTACTTCTCTCATGGAATTTTGGGTGTTGCTTATATATAGTGTCATATCATCTGAAAATAGTGATACTTTGCCTTAGTCCCTTCCAATTTGCATCCCCTTGATTTCCTTTTATTATCTACTTGCTCTAGCTATACGTTCGAGTACTGTATTGAATAGATAAGGAAAGAGGTGGCAACCTTGTCTTGTCCCTGGATTTAGTGGGATTGCTCTAATTTCTCTTCATTTAATTTCATGTTTGCTGTTTATTTGCACTATATCGCTTTTATTATGTTTATATATGTGCTCTGAACTACTGATCTTTCCAAGACTTTTAACATGAATGGGTGTTACATTTTATTGAAGGCTGTTTCAGCATCTAATGAGATGATCATGTGGTTTCTTTCCTTGGGTTTGTTTATATAGTATATTATGTTGAAGTATTTGTATATATTGAACAATCCCTGTATCCTTAGGCTGAAGCCTACTTAATCATGGTAAATAAAGGTTTTGATGTGTTCTTAGATTCAGTTTGCAAGAATTTTGTTGAGTATTTTTGCACCAATATTCATAGGCAAGATTGGTCTGAAGTTCTCTTTCTTAGTTGGGTCTTTGTGTGATTTAGGTATCAGAGTAATTGTGGCTTCATAGAACGAAATAGGTAGTTTTTCTTTTGTTTCTATTTTGTGGAATAGTTTGAGGAGTAATGGTATTAGATCTTATTTAAGGTCTGGTAGAATTCTTCACTAAAACAGTCTGGCATTGGACTTTTTTGTTTGGGAGGTTTTTTGATAACTCTCTGTATTGTCTTAGGTGTTATAGGACTGTTTAGGTAGTTTACCTGACCTTGATTGGACTTTAGTACAGAAAGCCATCTAGATATTTTCAGTTTTGTAGAGCTAAACGCTTTTGTAGTTGCTTCAGATGATTTTCTTGAATTTTCTCAGATTCTGTTGTTATGTCTCTTTTTCATTTCTGATTTTGTTAGTTTGGATACTGTCTCTGTTACCTTTAGTTAATTTGGCTAAGGGTATATCATATCTATCTTGTTGATTTTCTTAACAAACCAGCTCTTGGTTTGTTGTTTTTTTGAATCATTCTCTTAGTTTCTAAGCAGTTGATTTCAGCCCTGAGCTTGACAATATTCTCACATCTACTCTTCTTTGGTGTACTTTGCTTCTTTCTGTTCTAGAGATGTTAGGTGTTCTTTTAACTTGCTTGTATAGAATCTCTTGAAAATTCTTTACAAAGGCATTTAATGCTATGAATTTTTCACTTAATGCTGTTTAAATTGTGCCCCATGATATTTGGTATGATATGTCTTCACTTTAGTTGAATTCTATAAGTTCTTGGAATTCTTTCTTATTTCTACCCTGACCAAGTATCATTCAGCAGAAAGTTTTTTAGTTTTCAGGAGCATGTGGACTTTCTGTTGTTTTGGTTGTTATTGACATCTAGCCTTATTCTGATGTTATCTGATAGAATGCATGTGAGTATTCCCATTTTCTTGTATCTGTTGATGCTTGTTTTATAACCAATTATATTATCAGTTTTGGAGAATGTTCCATGAGGAGCTGAGAATAATGTATATTCTCTTGTTTTGGGGTGAAATGTTCTATAGATATCTTTTAAATCCATTTGGTTCATAACTTCTGTTCATTTCACCGTGTCTCTGTTATTTTCTATTTCAATGACCTGTCCATTGGTGAGAGTGGAGTGTTGAAGTCCCCCACTATAATTATGAGAAGTTTAATGTGTGTTTTGAGCTTTAGTAAAATTTCTTTTATGGATGTGTGTCTTAGTCAGAGTTTCTATTCCTGCACAAACATCATGACCAAGAAGCAAGTTAGGGAGGAAAAGGTTTATTCAGCTTACACTTCCATACTGCTGTTCATCATCAAGGAAGTCAGGACTGGAATTCAAGCAGATCAGAAAGCAGGAGCTGATGCAGAGGCAATGGAGAGATGTAGCTTACTGGCTTTCTTCCACTGGCTTGGTCAGCCTGCTCTCTTATAGAAGGAAGACTAGCAGCCCAGAGATGGCACCACCCACAAGGGGACCTCCTCCCTTGATCACTAATTGAAAAAATGCCTTCCAGCTGGATCTCCTGGAGGCATTTCCCCTACTGAAACTCTTTTCTCTCTGAGAACTACAGCCTGTGTCAAGTTGACACAAAACTAGCCATTACAAAGTGGGTGCCCTGAATTTGGGGCATAGATGTTCAGAATTGAGACTTTGTTTTGGTGGATTTTTTCCTTTGATGAGTATGAATTCTTCCTCATCTTTTTTTTTTAACTATTTGTGGTTGAAATATTATTTTATTGGATATTAGGATGGCTATGATGTGGGCCTGTGTACAGTAAGCTTTCCACGGAGATCTTTGTCCTGACCAGGTGTGAGGGTTCAGGGGAAGGGGAGAGAATGCTAACAGGAAGGAGGAATTGTCTTTGCTGTCTTCACTACTGCAGCTGCATTCACCACTGCTGTAGCTTTTGTTGCTCCAAGATGCATTATGCTGAGTCATACCTGGCTGAGCTGGTGGGAGGCTGACTTGCCAGGGAAAGGTGGTAGGGAGCTTCTTGTGGTGTTTTGGGAAATCAGGTCCTTTCTCTGGTGGTGGAGTTACAACTCTCATGACAGAGGCTCTCAGATAATGACAGAGTAATTCTCATACACCTTTTTTTCTTCTCAATAGGTTTCTTATATACAGTCTTGGTGTGGGTCAGAGTATGACAGTAGGTGTTTACTATTGGCTTGACCTAAGAGGATGGGGATACCTCATCTACATGTGGGAGGGCTTGGAGTGCTGTCTTTATATGACTGAAAGCCACAAACCTCTCTAAAGTGGGTATATGACTACATGGCAGGGACCTGGTTACAGAAGCAGGCAAAGCTTCTACTGTCCCTTCAGGGTTCCCAGGGCTTTAAATCTTAGCACAACCTTACCAGGCTTCCTCTCACAACCCAGAGCCACATATTATTTCAGCTTGTTTCTTGTGACTGCTTGCAAAACTTTTTTCCAACCTTTTATTCTGAGGTAGGATCTGTGTTTGTCACTGAGGTGTATTACTTGTATGAAGCAAAGGGCTGGATCCTGCTTATGTACCCAGTCTTTAGCCAGTGTCTTTTTATTAGGCAGTTGAACCCATTGATGTCAAGAGATATTAAAGACAGATGATTATTAGTTCCTGATATTTTTGTTGTTGGAGATGGTATTCCGTGTTTATGATTCTCTTCTATTGGGTTTGTTGAGAAATGTTTAGTTTCTTATGCTTTCTTGGGTGTACTTACCCTCCTTGTATTGGAAATTTTGTTCCAATATCCTCTGTAGGTCTAGATTAGTAAAAAGATGATATTGTTTAAATTTGGTATGGTTTTGGAATATTTTGCTGGGTATAGCAACCTGTGCTGGCCTAAATGGTCTCTTAGGGACTGCATGATATCTGTCTAGGATCTTCTAGCTTTTAGAGTCTCTGTTGCAAAGTATGGTGCAATTCTCACAGGTCTGCCTTTATATGTTACTTGGCATTCTCTTCTTCAGGGAGAAGCTTTTAAGTTTCTTCTTTCTGTGCATTTAGTGTTTTGATTATTTTGTGATGAAAGGATTTTCTTTTCTGGTCCAATTAATTTGGTGTTCTGTAGGCTTCTTGTACATTTATGACCATCTCTTCCTTTAGGTTAGGGAAGTTTTCTTCTATGATTTTGTTGAAGATGCTTTCTGGCCCTTTGAGCTGGGATTCTTCACGCTCTTCTATTCCTATTATTTTTAGGTTTGGTCTTTACATTGTTTCCTGTATTTCCTTGAGATTTTGGGTTTGGAGCTTTTTTTTTTTCTTTTTTTTATTAGCTATTTACTTCACTTACATTTCAAATGTCATCCCAAAGTCCCCTATACAATCCCCCCACCCTGCTCCCCTACCCTCCTACTCCAAATTCTCGGCCCTGGCATTCCCCTGTACTGGGACATATAAAGTTTGCAAGATCAAGGGGCCTCTCTTCCCATTGACGGCCGACTAGGCCATCTTCTGCTACATATGCAGCTAGAGACACAATCACTGGGGGTACTGGTTAGTTCATATTTTTGTTCCACCTATATGGTTGTAGACCCCTTCAACTCTTTAGATACATTCTCTAAGTTGTCCATCTCTTGGGTTTCCTCGTTTTGTGTTTTCTCTATTGTTTCTATTTCAATTTTTAATTCTAAGACTGTTTTATTCAACTCCTTTACCTGCTTGCTCGTATTTTCCTGCATTTCTTTAAGGGATTTATTTGTTTCTACCTGTTGCCTTTGTTTTCCTGTTTTTTAAGTAGAGTTTATTATATCTTCCTTAAAGGCATCTGTCATTTTCAAAAGATGGGATGTTAAGCCACTATCTTGCTTTTCAGTCATGTTAGAGTATCCAGGGCTTGCTGTGGTGGAAGAACTTGGTTCTGATTGTGCCAAATAGCAATGGGTTCTGTCACATATGATCTTCTGCTTGCTTCTGGCCATCTGGTTCACTCTGGTGTTAATTGGCCCAGGTGTCTCTGATTGTAACTAGTCTCCTTGGAGGCAGAGAGCTCTGTAATCTGAGTTAGGGCTGATCTCCTTGGAGACAGGCAGTGTTGTCTCTGATTAGAGTGGGCCTCTAATGTCTCTGGTTAGGGTAGACCTTCTGTGTCTCTGGTTACTTCAGAAATCCTGTGCCCCTTTTACTGAAGATGTCCTGTGCCCTTGGTTACTATGGAACTCCTGAAAGACCTGCAAGCTGTAGTATTTGGGCAGGTATTGGGCCACTGATCTGGCCCTGGTGAGGAAAAGGTGCCGAAGGAAATTGGAGCTTGGGGGGGTTGAAGTGGAAGTGGGGGGTAAGTACCTTGTCAGCTTGGCTGGGTGCATGTTCCAGACTGTGTGGAAAATTGGGCAAGAGAGTCCCCTGTGTCTTTGGTTACTTTGGACCTTCTGGGAGGTAACTATGCTGTTACATTTGGGCAGGTATTGGGCCACTGATCTAGCCTACATCTTCTTGTGTTCCTGGATTTAGTTTATGAGTACTTTATTGAGCATTTTTGCATCAATGTTCATAAAAGAAGTTGTCCTTAAGTTCTTTTTTCCTTTTAGTCTTTGTATGGTTTAGAAATAAGAGTGGTATGGCTTCATAGAATGAGTTTGGTAGTGTACACTCGGTTTCTATTTTGTGGAATAGTTTGAGGAGTATTAGAATTAGCTCTTCTTTGATTGAATTGTGCACAAAAACCACATGGACCTGGGCTTTTTTGGTTGAGAGATTATTGATGACTGCATCTAATTCTTTAGGGGATAAAGGGCTGTTTAAATAGTTTACATGATCTTGATTTAACTTTGGTATGTGATATCTATCTAGACAGTCATCTGTTTCATTAAGGTTTTCCCTTTTGGTGGAGTACAGGTTTTTGAAACAAGAACTAATGATTCTTTGAATTTGTTCAGTGTCTCTTGTTAGGACTGTACTTTCATTTCTAATTTTGTTTATTCAGGAAATATCTCTCTCTCTTTTGGTTAGTTTGGCAAAAAATTTGTCTAACTTGTTAATTTTCTCAAAGAACCAGCTCTTGGTTTTGTTGATTCTTTGTATTGTTTTCTTTTTTTCTAATAGATTGTTTTCAGCCCTGATTTTTATTATTTCCTACCCTCTACTCCTGTTAGGTGTGCTTGCTTCTTTTTTTTCATTCCCTACAATGTTTGGTGTACTTTTAAATTGCTGGTATGGGGACTTTCTAATTTCTTTATGGAGGCTCATAATGTTTCGAACTTTCCTCTTACTACTACTTCCATTGGGTCCCATACATTTGGATATGTTGTGCCTTCTTTTTCATTGAAATCCAGAAATTCTTTAATTTCCTGTTGTGGATAGCCCTGGTCATCTATTTTGATGCTAATTTTGCTATCCTGGGGGATTTTGCAGATGAGGAGTGAATCACTCATCACAGTCGACTCCTTGTGTAACTTTTCCCCATTTTAACTTTTAAAATAAAGGCTAGAGCAGGTGACTGGGCAGTTGAAGGGAAGGTGGAGCTGAAAATTTGGGAGAAGAAGGAAGAGAGGAGGGGAGAGAGGACTATGGATGAGGAGGGAGAGGAGTAGGTGTAAGGACAATGGAGCAGAATCATGTGGCCTGGAGAAATCACAAGTTATAAGGGATTTCATAGATGGGGAATATAGTAATGTAATGATAGATATGCCCAACCTAGGAGTGTAGCTTTTAATCCTATTTATTGAGTTGTGATTTCTTTGCTCTTGCTTTTCTGGGCTGGAGATTTACTAGAAAATCATTGAGTAGACAGTTGTTCAATTTCCATGAGTGTGTAAATTTTCTCATTGTTTCCGTTGTTGTTGAAGTCCACTTTAATCCATGTGGTCTCATAAAATACAATGAGTTATTTAAATTTTCTTATATTTGTTGAGGCTTCCTTTGTGACTGACTATATGGTCAATTTTGAAGAAAGATCCATGAGGTACTGCGAATAAGGTATATTCCTTTGTGTTTGGATGAAATATTATATAAATGTCTGTCAGGTCCTTTTGATTCATAATATCTGTTTGTTTCATTATTTCTCTGTTTAGTCTTTATCTGAATGACCTGTCAATTGGTGTGAGTGGAGTGTTGAAGTTTCCCAGTTTTAATGTGTGGATATCTATGTGTGAATTAAGTTTTAGCAATGTTTCCTTTACAAATGTGGATAACCTTATTTGGGGGGCATAGATGTTCAGAATTGAGACATCATTTTGATCCATTTTTTTTCCTTTGACGAATATGAAGTATCCTTTCCTGTCTCTTTTGATTTTCCCTGTGTCTTTTGATTAATTTTGGTTGATGTTCTATTTAACTAGATGTTAAAATAGCTACTTCACCTTGCTTCTTGGGTCTATTTGTTTGGAAAAAATCCAGTCATTTTCTCTGAGGTAATGTCTATATTTGTGGCTGAGATATATTTCTTGTTTGCAGCACAATGATGGATGCTGTTTTTACATTTATATGTTACCTGGCCATTTTCCCTTGCTGCTTTTAACATTCTTTCCTTGTTCTGTAGATCTCGTGTTTTGATTATTATTTTCTGGGAGGATTTTCTTTTCTAGTCCCATCTAATTGGTATTCTATAAGCTATTATATTTATAGGCATCTCTTTCTTTAGTTTGGGAAAGTTTTCTTCTATAATTTTGCTGAGAATAGTTTTTTGGACCTTGGAGCTGGGACTCTTCACCTTCTTCTATTCCACTTATTCTTAGGATAGATTCTCTCTTCCATCTCCTGTATTCAGTTGGTTCTCACATCTGTTGTTCCTGTTATCTGCCCTAGGTTTTCCATCTCCAGGATTTCCTCAGTTTGTGTTTTCTGTATTGCTTCTATTTCCACTTTCAGATCTCACACAATTTTATTCCCTGTATGTTTTTAAGGGATTTGTTTGTTTCCTCTTTAAAGGCAACTATCATGTTTAGAAGATTGGATTTAATGTCATTTTCTTGTGATTCACTTGTGTTAGAATATCCACAGTGAACTGTAGTGGGGTAGCTGTGCTTTAGAGGTGTCATATTACACTGGTTGACATTGTCATTTCAGGGGCCTTTAGCCATATGGATGGTTTTGTTCCCTGGATGTTCTTGTTATAGTAGGTTTTTGTTGGGAGCCATTAAGGCAACGCTATTGTCCTGATCTCTGAATTGGGCCTCTCCCCCTGAGAAGAAAAGGGGGTCAAAAGCGGGCCACCGACATATGGATTCCGAGAACCACGGGAGGTTCCAGCCCTAGGTCATCACCGATGTCCTGACCACACCCTGATACCACCAAGTTCCTGCTTCCCGGTGTAGCTGCCAAAAGAAAGAATTTCTATTGCCCCCCCTCCCATAAGTACTTCTCCTTTTGCTTGTATTGCCCTACCCCTCCCACTGATAAGTTTCTGTACTTCCCCCTTTGCTTGTGCATTTATACCTTGGACCTTTCTCAATACATTGGGGTCTTGATACAACTTCAGAACGGTTTCCGTGTCGTTATTCGTACAAGACCCTCGTCTCTCTCTACCCCCCATTTGGTTATTAGGAGGAGGTCCCCTCGCGATCCTCGAATAACTGGACCTGCTGGACGGGTCAAGTGGCGCCCGACGTGGAGCACGAGGTACGACTGCCCTCCGGACAACGGATTAAGGATTAAAGAGGTACCGTGCAGACAGAGAAACAGTGGGACAGTCCACTGACACTTCACTCGAGTGTCGAGTACGGACGTCAGGAGGTAAGCCTAGGCATTCAGTTGTTGTCCCATTAGCCATGGGGCATTTAGTGAAGAGATAAAGGGTTCTCTTAAGGAGAGAGGGATAAGAGTTTTTAAAAAAGGGGAATTTAATAATATATTTTTGTTTTGTGGACAAGAGATGTCCATGGCTGGTATTAAATGGTTCTGAAACTTAGAATAAAGTAAGCAAAGAAATCAATAGTTTAATAAAACAAGGAGAAGATGTCCATGAGTCCTTTTTTAGTTATTGGGGAATTATCAGAGATCTCCTTGAGCAGGCAGAAAAGGGCGGAAAAGGTGCTCGCCTCCTAGCCCTTACTGAAGATTTTTTAGAAAGCTCCCAATCGCCATCTCACAAAAGCAAAACTAAGCTGCCGGCGCACAGTATCTCTATTAGAAGGTTTAGTAGAAGGCTACTTGATACCCAATGAATGGAATAAAGTTATTCAGTCTGTCCTCACTAGAGGCCAATATTTAACTTGAAAGTCAGAGTTTGTGAAAGACAGCCTCCTGGACTGCTGACAAAATCTGTGGTTAAGGCAATTTCGCTGCAGACATAAAACAATTAGGGCTCTCCCCTGTTGTCCTCGCCCAGACAGCACAAGCGGCCCTGAGAGCTTGGCGCGCTGTCCCTGCAGCAAGGGCGCTAACTATGCCCCTAATCAAGATTATATAAGGGCCCCAAGAATCCTATGTGCAGTTCGTTGCCAGATTGCAGGAAGCAGCTGAGAAATTTCTGGGACCTGAGGAAAGTGAGGGTTTGTTAGTCCTACAACTTGCTCTTGAAAATGCCAATTCAGCATGTAGGGCTGCCCTGAGAGGTAAAACCAAGAGTTTAGATATAAATGGTATGATCAAGCTTTGTAACAAGGTAGATGTGTTTTCTCAACAAGTTTCTAAGTCTATTAACCTGGCCATTGGGACTGCTCTAACTCCAGCTCCAAGATTGGTGCCGAGCCCCATTGGCCCAAGTTAAAAGTAGACATCTGTGTCCTCACATTGGGTGCAGATGCCGCCTGGGGCACCCCTGATTATTATATGCCTCAATTAACAGCAGTTAACACAGGTGAATTTGGGCCCCCTCCCCAAAAGAAGTTTTTTCTCATCATCGGCCGAGTGTCCAGACTTTTACAAGGCCTAATGGTGACTCCTACAGTGGTTGACACCGACTACCATGGGGAGATAAAAATCTTAGTCATCGCCACGCAGGAACCACTTACCCTTAGGGCTAGAGAGCGCATAGCCCAAGTCCTACCACTCCCACTATTCGGCCATTTCCCTTATTTGAAAGAGGAGCAAGGACCATCCTCCCTGGGATCCTCAGAAGTCTACTGGGCACAGAAAATAACTGATTCATGGCCCATGCCGACTTTGTTTCTAGAGGACAAACAGTTTCAAGGGCTCCTAGATACTGGGGCAGATGTGACAGTAATTTCCTCAACACACTGGCCTGCAGCCTGGCCCTTGCAGCCCACTAAGAGATGGTGTAATCCACTGATCATAAAATTTACTGCTAAGAAGAGGAACTTAGAGGCTTGAGAAAGTTCTCGCCCTCTCGCCTGTGGCCTAAGATTGTATCAAGATAACTATGACAATGGCCTGACCTTTAAAACCATCCCTAACAATCATAAAGGATCCATAGGAATTCCAGGTACCCGCCCCCCTGTTCCTGCCCCAGGGTGTGCTATGACCCTGTTTCAGCCCACTCTCCCTGCGTGGAGGCCCCCCTATTCCACTGATTTACTGTGGTCTATATTGATTGCTTCTGCTTTAGCCTTGTTGTATAAGACACAAAGAGATAATGCGTCAGAATCTAAAGATTGTTGGATGTGCTTTTCTGCTTCCCCGCCCTTTTATGAGGGCATAGCCTTATTTGAAAATTTTACCCTGCTTTCAGATGCTAGGCAGCTTCCCCTTGAGTCAGTTCAGCTTACCTTGACAGAACTCGCTGGGATAAGAAGTTGTGTGTTGGGCCCAGGCATGCTTCGAGGACCTTGCTAGAGATTTGCAATAACACGTTTAGAGTAAATAAAAATGGGTTTTAAAGAGACTTCGTAAAGGTCAAAAAATTCATAGATTAGGTTTTATTAGAAGTTAAGAAATCATTTCCTAAAACATATATAATTCATTTTATCAATGGTGTTTTTGTTGGTTGCAAAAAATAGAGAGCGTTTTTACAGATGGCTTTAAAATATTTAACTAAGTGTGGACTAATAATGGCTTCAAAAAAGATTTAACATGGTAAACTTTTAGGCTATTTGAGACATTTAGTGTATAGAGATTGTGTGTTTTCTCAAAAATTTGCCCTCAGATTAAATAAATTAGAAGTTTTAGATGCCTGCCAAAAACTTAGAAAATTTTGGATTTTAATCTTGGTTTAACAAGCTGCCTCTTACAAACAGGAAAGGAAAGGAAGGAATAAAGGAAAATGGATTTTAGAACTCTCCCAGGGACAGAGAGAAATCGAGGGACGCCCTGTTTTATTCTCTCTGGCCCCTACAGGAGAAGCTCTCTACCCTCTTTCTATTGTCTATGGTTGGTGCACCAATCACGTGTCAATTCATGTATGTTTTCTGTTTTGTTGTCTGAATGATTGTTTCATTGTCTGAATGACTGGCTGTTTTATGTTTCATGTTAAAAAGAAAAGAAAAAAAATGGTTAAAACTTTACCTGCTAAATCACTCTCAGTTTGCACAACTGAGGCTGAGAGGCCCTTCCCTTTAGCCAAAATCAAGCACAACAGGAGAGGTCCTGCTGAAAAACTTAGAATCTACAACCTCTTAGTTCTAAGGCAAATAAGCTGATAGTTGTTTTTTCCTAAAAAATTCTCTGCAATTTTGTGATTATTGTGTTTAGCAAATGACAAAGTGTGTTTTTATCTTATAAGTATAGCTATGAAAAGTAAAAGTCTTTAATTGATCTAAATTTATAAGATTCGTGAAGCCACTTCATTTGGTTTTTGATTGGTCTTAAAGGTATAAATATGATCTACATATCTTGGTCATAGAGAATTGGCTTATAAGTTATTTGGGTATGATTAAAAAGGTATAACACTGGTTACAAAGTTAGCTTAAGTAATAACTCAAGGCTAGAGTCATTTTCAAACAAAAGCACCTGGCATAAACCAGCCCAGAAAACTAGTCCCCTAAAGATACTTCTAAATTGAGATAATATTTTATGTAATTCTTATCCTAAAAAGTAGACTTATAGAGATAAGATTTTAAAACAATGTCTCTTTAATAGAACATTAAAATTTACACTGTCATGCATTCATGAATTAGCAGCCAAACTTCGTAACGTGATAGTGATGTTTCTAGTATTGATTTTAAGGAGAATAAATTGTTTAAAATTGGGTCTTGCTTTCCAAAAGTTATAGATACATTCTAATATTACAATGAAAACTTAAAAATTATGGTAAAAATTGCCAATGTTCCATTGACTGCAGCTTGCAGTTTGATTACAAATTTAAGATCTTTAATTCACCTGTATATTGTAATTAAGATAATTATAAGAGTAATCAACCTTAAGAAAGAGTATCAAAAATTAGAGGCATAGACAGTTAAATTGTCCCTCTAAAACTGGTCCTTATTACAAGAGGGCCAAGATGCTCAGATTAAAAAATATCCTACGTTTAAGTTAATGTAGCCCAGAGAAACTTGTGGCCTTCTTTTATTTTACAAACAGTGCCTAAGAAAGTTTTTCCCTGTGTTCAAGAAAAGTTCTTTTTAGCTTTGTTATAGATCTATTCAAATGTTTAAAATAATGCTTAAATTCAAAGAGTTTTACTTTTAGTGAACTGGTGATCACTAGATAATTTTGCCTGTAGGTATGGCTAACATAGCTTTACAATATGTACGAAATTTTTATTTTCTGCTTCAATACAAAAAGCAAAGAGTTTAAATCTTTCAGTATACATTGTTTCCTAAGTAAAAAATATTTTATTAGCTAATACCTCTAAAGGGAAGTTTAGAGCTCTGGAGAATAGTTGTTGCTCCATAAGATTTAGAGGCAACATATTTTTAATATTTAAGATTTTAGTTAAAGAAAATCTAAGAAAGAAAAATTTATTTGCTTCAAAATTTTTATTTTCAAAACCTCCAAAAGATGTTTTGTCAACAATTTAATGTTACACATGTTACTGAGATATTTTATAATTCTCAAAGACAAGGTATTGTAAAATTTTAAAAACTA
Organism: Mus musculus; assembly: GCF_000001635.26. Lineage (NCBI taxonomy): Eukaryota > Metazoa > Chordata > Mammalia > Rodentia > Muridae > Mus > Mus musculus. The sequence continues at coordinate 34,549,154 of NC_000086.7, read as the reverse complement.
TACCTTCTTTAAAAACAAAGAAGGGGGTAGAGAAATTATATCCCCGTGCACATTACTTGGATCATATTTTTGTTTTTTAAAAAAACTGGATATAATAGTGTCTAGGGCAGTTAAAAAGGATCCACTTATTGGCACATGCCATGATCCTGTTCAGATACTTAATATGGGGAAAAGGGGGAATGTTTCTGTTTTTTCCACAGAATGCTACAAGAGCATGCTAGCTTCCAATGTGACAGGCTGACCTGTGACCTGTGAGTGCCCTGACAGTGGTGACCAAAAAGCTGTGCTGAGTACACAAAAGAGGAGAAATCGGAGAGCATCCACTTACAAACAGATAAAGAAACTTCGTATCTCCACCATGGGCTGCAGCAAGGAGTACCAACCTGGTGCCAACTTAAAATACAAACAACTAAAAAAACTGACTCGTGAGGCAAAAAGACTGGTACAGAGAATGTACAAGATGCTTTCGTCAGAGACACTGTTTTTTTTGCCATTCAGGCCAGCTCCTTATAGCTATGAAAGTTTGTATACCTTACCTATATGCTTATTGTTAGATAATTTTAAGAGTTAAGATCGCCAATCTTGGCAAGTCTAAAATATTCATTGTAATTCTTGTCAATTAACTAATTGTGTAAATCCTAGTTTAGATAAGGAATCTACTGTTATGTTTTTGTAAGAGACCTGCTTATGCTTTGCTGCCCATTAGAGTTAGAAAATGATCCTTGGTTTTAAAATCTGAAAATGCAAACTTTAAAAAGGTATCTACCACAGCTTTAGATCAGCAGCTACATACTGTCCATTTTGCTAATGATAAGCATAGGGATATTTCCATAGCTTTGTCAGAGCAACATATTATATAGATAAAAATGTAGAGGCAAAAGATGTCTTAAAAGTAGTAGTCTTAGTAAGAAGACAGGATATAACATACATTAAGGCTAGAAAGGTAGAAATTTTAGACATAGCCAAGCCTTGACCGGTGTTCCACTGTCCTAGAAAGTCCTTGAGCAGACCATGGGCTTAGAATTCAGGAAGAAAGTTGACTATTCAGTGACATTCAGAATTGCCTCTGGCATTACACTATCACTTTAATAAAAGCTAGGTCACTGCCTTACACAGGAATTTACCATCAACTAGGAAAAAGGAAGTTTAAGACCTAAAGAGGAACGAGAGTAGATACTTAGAACTGTAGATAGCTGAGTTACACCCATACACAAGTATTTACAATGGCCTAGAGGGAAGGTAGACTACCAAGACTGGTTTTTCAACCTCCCCCTGGCTTTAGACCTTGTTGTCCTCCCTTATGGGGCCCCTATTGGGACTCCTACTATTGATTTCCTTCGGTCCTTGGGCATTTCAGAAATTGACTCGATTTGTTAAATCTTAAATTGATTCATCTCTTTCAAGTGCATTTGTTTCAGTTCATTACCATTGGCTGGACGTTGGTGATAACAAGCAGGTTACTGGAGAAGAGGCAGACGCGAATGCCACTTCATCACCCTCTTCTCAGGGAGAGAGACTCAATTTCCATAAAATGCTTAAGTAAGATCATTCCCCTCCCCCTAAATTCGGCCATCAGTCTCATGCCACAAATCATTTATAGATTGCCGTAGTCTGTGCTTTTCCGACATGGTAATATACGTTCTCGCCACATTGGAAACTAAACAGTCATCCCAGGCTAGACACATCAAAAAATTAAAACTTGAAGCCGTCGCCCGTGAGAGTTGTAAGACTAAGTACTGCACAGAGATTAGTCTAAAAGCTGTTAGACAGTCTCTGAAAGGCATGTCTGATTGCATAAAGGTTGAGTGCCCCAGGGTCCTTTCCCCAGAAAAACGGCACAGGAGCAGGTCAGGGTTACTCTGGGTAAAAATCTGTGGGCCTGAGAGTCAATCCTGTGCATGGCCCCTAACATTACACACTAGGGATCAGACCTCTACCTCTACCCACGGAGCTTGCTTCATTCCTAAATCCCTTGGCTAGCCCAAGTTATACCCAAAAGACTGGGACCATTAATTCAAGTCTCATAGATGACTTGTCCTTGTGTCCTTCGTGGTTTTAGAGAATCATCCGGTGAGCAAACAGACGTTTAGGTGATCTTTAAAAACGTGGCTACAAATTTATTATACAATATGCCTTCATAATAATATTAAAACGGGGGAGATGTTGGGAGCCATTAAGGCAACGCTATTGTCCTGATCTCTGAATTGGGCCTCTCCCCCTGAGAAGAAAAGGGGGTCAAAAGCGGGCCACCGACATATGGATTCCGAGAACCACGGGAGGTTCCAGCCCTAGGTCATCACCGATGTCCTGACCACACCCTGATACCACCAAGTTCCTGCTTCCCGGTGTAGCTGCCAAAAGAAAGAATTTCTATTGCCCCCCTCCCATAAGTACTTCTCCTTTTGCTTGTATTGCCCTACCCCTCCCACTGATAAGTATCTGTACTTCCCCCTTTGCTTGTGCATTTAAACCTTGGACCTTTCTCAATACATTGGGGTCTTGATACAACTTCAGAACGGTTTCCGTGTCGTTATTCGTACAAGACCCTCGTCTCTCTCTACCCCCCATTTGGTTATTAGGAGGAGGTCCCCTCGAGATCCTCGAATAACTGGACCTGCTGGATGGGTCAGGTTTTGGGAGGGGGTTAATCTCAATGGACCGGGTGTTAAAGACTTCTGATGTGTATCCTTGGGTTAAATGGTTCTGGAACTGTGGTCTGTATGGTTCAGGAACATCAGGTTTGCTGGAGTTGGGTGGGGACATGGCAGGAGAATGGTGTTCTCCCTGAGATAACAGGTTGCTCTGGGCAGCTTGGTTTGATCGAGAGGGCTCAGAGAGCATTGAAGCTGGGTTGGGGAAGGGAAGAATTCAGGAATGGTTCAGGAGTCTGATGAAGGTAGAGGAGAGGTGTTGAAGAATAGGAGGCTCCCTGGGATAGCAGGCTGTTCAAGGCAGCTTGGCTTGGCCCATAAGGCTCAGCAAGCAGAGAAGATGGGTGGGAAAAGGGATTCTATCCTCTATTATCCAAGAGTCTGATGTAGGTATAGGACAGGTGGTAGTAGAATAGAAGTCCCTCAGGTATAGTGAAAGAACCTAGTGGGGAAACACCCACTCATATCCCGAGTCAGACCTCTGACGACTATCAATAGCAGGCTGCTCCGGGCAGCTTGGATTGGCTGAGAGGGTTCCCCAATTTGATTTTTGATAAGTTCATACCCAATAACATGGCTGCTCTGGCAAGCAATCATATCCAAAGTTTTTCTGTGTCTCTGTAATCTGGCAGGAAAGTAGATATTCTGGATTACTCTATGATCTGGCTAGAATACAGACAGGTCCTTACACCTTTAATAGCAAACAATGTAGGTAAGTTTAATTTGTAGAAGGAAACCATTATGTTTGCAAGTGACTTCTAATTGAGAGAAGATAACAAATCAGAGCAAGGTTTGTCAGAATGACTTAGACAGAAGATATACCCATCTCAGGAGAACAGCACAGGAATGATGTAGCTGCCAGTGTCCATGGAGAAGTGTGTACCTGGAAGGAGAGTTGGGGATGGATGGGAAGGACAGAAGAGAGACAAATCAGACTAAGATAAAGTTTTTGATCAAGGCCATATGTTTAATTCTTAAGTCTGAATTTAAAGGGTGAAACCCATCCCCCACTTTGCCAGAATCTCCTCAGGAAAACAAGCTCAGCTGCTCAGCAGGTAATGGTTTCTTGGAGGAAGCTGCATATGTGGCAGGACAATAGACTTCACTTAGGTTGGAAGACTCCACCCTAGGTGGACTAGGCTACTCTAGCAAAACAAGGTCAGATTTAGCCTGCTCAAGGTTGCTGGAAGGGCACAGAAAGAGAGGTAACTTAAGAACATCACAGGGAGAGAACAAGCTAGAGCTAGGCACATGTGGTCGTGGTGGTGGTGATAGTGGTGGTGGTGGTGGTGATGGTATGTGTGCCTGCAAGGCAATTTTCCCAGGACATTTTTACAGAGACAGTTTGCAGAGAGAACAAGCTAGACACAGAGGATGACAGGATGAGCCAGAGAATGAGAATGAGCCAGAAGATTAGAACAGACTGCCACCACTGTATGATGCCAAGCAGAGCAACATAATGAGAAGCTGAGAGAAGTTGAATGGAATCCGACAGCTTGGGAGATTATACCGTATGGAGGGTAGAAGCTTCCAAGCTTTGGCCTAGAAATATGTATTACAGAGAAACTATCTGCCCAAACTGTGTATCTGAAGAGCTTCAAACGGCTCTCATCTCATGCCAATATCTGTGTAAATAAAGCAACAATTACAGTTCGTATCATGTAAAGGCGTTGGAATAGGACCCATATACTAACAAGTATACAAGCACCCTGGTATGAGGAAAAATCTATCTCATTTCAACCTTGGAAAGGTTTCTGTTGGCCATGCCTCCAGTTGCCCTGCTTCATCCTGTCCTGCAAGCCTAGACTGTGGGGCAAAGTGCATTAGTAGGTAGCTTTATGACTAGACCCAGGCATACCTGTCTAATTTTACATGCTCGATTCCACAGATTCTCACTCAGTTCATTTGTTTTACCTCGGTCCCATAAACACTCTGAGTGGTCTCTGCCATCCTGTGTTTTAGACATTGCAATGACCAGAGGCAGCAAATGAACAGATCTTATCCTCATGGAGTTCTCAGCCTAGTGTGGGAAATGAGCCATATAGCCAGGTAGCTATTAAGTCAGTATGAACTATTTTCATATTGGTAAGTGATAAGAGAGAGCATGACAAGCCTAACTTCAAAAAAATGAAATTCCAGGGTGAGCATTCTTTTCAGAGAGTCAGAGTGGCCAGGAAAGGTATCAAGGAACCTCTGGGTCTGGAATGAAAACATGCAGATAGAGAGAGTGTAGCCTCGAGCAGCATTCAAGAAGAATATGCATTCCAGATAATGTGACGACAGCTGCTGAGGCTCAGTGGTCAGAGAAGACCTGGGAAGCATGAGAAGCAGCAGCTGGGATGGTGGCATGGCTGGAGGTGATGGAGGAAGGTAGAGAATTGTCTTAGGTGAATTCCCAGACGTCACAGGGTAGTCGGAAAGCTCAAAACCCTGCAGGTTACAACCTCTACAGGGTAATTTTTCCTTTACCTTGTGTGAGTGCGGGACAAGTTGATTCATTTTAAGCTGAAATGTAGCCCAATTTGTGTTGTATTTTAAAATGCACATTCTAGTAACTCCTGAAAATCATCTCAAAAACCAAATATATCAATTCCACATTGGAAGTAGGTGAGAATACATTTATTCATAAGAATCTTGTGCCCTGCTAGACCTGAGATTTTTCTTGAAAATAACAATTACTCAAAGATTTTCCTTTTTCTGTGCTTTTAGGTATCTTGCTCCACTCAGTGTGATCTGACTGTGTATGTCAAACATATGTTTTTATGTATTTGTTTTAGTCAGGGTTTTACTGCTGTGAACAAACACTGTGACAGAGGAAACTCTTATAAGAACAACATTTAATTGGGTTTGGCTTACAGGTTCAGAGGTTTAGTCCATAAAAATCAAGGTGGAAACATGGCAGCATCTAGGCAGGCATGGTGCAAAAGGACCTGAGAGTTCTATATCTTCATCTAAAGGCTACTAGGAGAATACTGGCTTCTATGCAGCTAGAAGTAGGATATTAAAACCCACTTCCAGAGTGACAAACCTACTCCAACAAGGTCATACCTACTCCAACAGGGCAATTCCTTCTAATAGTGCCACTCCCTGGCCTGAGCATATTCAAACCATAACATTCCACTCCCAGGCCCCAGTAGGCTTGTTTGAACATATTAATCTATGGGGCCATGCAGAAGCATAGCATAATGCAAAAAACATTTAGTCTAACTTCAAAACTCCCCATTGTCTATAGCAGTCTCAACAATTTTAAAACTCCAAAGTTCAAAGTCTCTTCTGATAGTCATCCAATCACATAACTAATCCCCAAAGCAAGAAAGGAATATACCGAGGCAAACTCCAAACTCTGCATCTCTATGTCTGATATCAAAGCGGTCTTCAGATCTCCAACCCTGTGATGGGTTGTGTGTGCTCAGTCCAGGGAGTAGCACTATTAGAAGATATGGCCCTGTTGGAGTTTGTATGTTACTTTGGGTGTGGGCTTTGATACCCTCATCCTAGCTGCCCGGAAGCCAGTACACTGCTAGCTGCTTTCAGATGAATATGCAGAGCTCCTCCTGCACCAAGCCTGCCTGAATGCCTCTATGTTCCTGCCTTGATGATAATGGATCAAACCTCTAAACCTGTAAGCCAGTCATAATTAAATGTTGTCCTTATAAGAGTTGCCTTGGTCATGGTGTTTGTTCACAGCAGTAAAATCCTAACTAAGACAGAAATTAGTAGTAGAAGTGGGGTATTGCTATGATAGGCCTGACCATGTATTTTTTTTGGAAGAATGGAGACTTAGGGACTTTGGATTTGGAAAGGAGTGGAATGCTTTAAATGGGGCTTACTGGGCCATCCTAATAGGAATATGGAAGATTTTGTTGCTGAGAGTAATTTGTGCTGGGCTGACCTTGCCCAAGAGGTTTTAAAAAAGTAGAATTTCAGTATGTGGAATAAAGATTGTTTTGTGGTATTTTGGTGGTGAATGTGGCTACTTTTTCCTCTAGTAGAAGTAATCTGCCTGAGGCTAAGGTAAAGATACCAAGATTAATTACATTGACAAAGGAAGTCTCAGAAATGCCCAGAATAAACTTTGTTCTCCTTTTATGTCTCAAAGTACTGGCTGGTTTTGTGTGTCAACTTGACACAAGCTGGAGTTATCACTGAGAAAGGAGCCTTCCTTAAGGAAATCCCTCCACAAGATACACCTGTAAGGCAGTTTCTCAATTAGTGATCAAGGCAGAGGGCCCGTTGTGGGTGGTGAAATCACTGGACTGGTAGTCTTGGGTTCCATATAAAAGCAAGCTGGCCAGGCATGGTGGAGCACGCCTTTAATCCCAGCACTTGGGAGGCAGAGGCAGGTGGGTTTCTGAGTTCAAGGCCAGACTGGTCTTCAAAGAGAGTTCCAGGACAGCCAGGGCTATACAGAGAAACCCTGTCTAGAAAAACCAAAAAAAAAAAAAAAGCAAGCTGACCAAGCCAGGGGAAGCAACCAGGCAACCAGTAAGTAACATCCCTCCATGGCCTCTACATCAGCTCCTGCTTCCTGACCTGCTTGAGTTCCAGTCCTGACTTCCTTTGATGGTGAACAGCAATGTGGAAGTGTAAGCTAAATAAACCCATTCCTCCCCACCTTGCTTCTTGGTCATGATGTTTTGTGCAGAAATTGAAACCATGACTAAGACACTCATGAAGAACATTTTAAACAAGAGTAGCAAGCCGAGAAAGGAAAAATACAAAGTATATGGTTCAAGAGTTCAATTAAAGGGGCATCAGGAAGTAGAATAGAGCTAAATTCTAAGTTCTAGAAAATACTAGATTAAGGTAGTGGGACTTTGGGGCAAGATCTCTCCCAGCTAAGTTTAGGTCCACCACGTTGGTATACACTTTAATGCCAGGTGACAAAGCCAAGGAGATGTCTGAGTTCAAGGATAGAGTGGGACAAAATAAATTGTAGATGAAGAAAAGCTTAAATCCAGGGGTAGTAGCACACAACTTTAATTCCAGGAGATAAGGATGCAGATCTCTGAGTTCAAGGTCAATCTACAGATCAAGATCCAAGACAGCCAAGATTAGTCAGTGAAGCAGGTAGAAAACAGAAAGCTAGTGATAATGAAATAGAACAAGGGGGGCATGTTCCAGCTCCTGCAAGCAGCAGAACTCAGCAGCTTTGGCCATATGGGTCTGGCTTTAGAGTGAAAAATAGAAGGGACTACTGTGACAATTGATGCTGGTTAGCTTGAGCTAAGAAATTAGTGGTTATCCCGACCCATGGGACTTAGTTATTCGTGGGATCGAGGGGGACCAACCCTGAAAAAGAAAGAGGCAAGAAAATGGTGCGAGACCATGCAAAGAGTTGTCCAGGTCTATTTAATGGAGGCTAGGAGCCTGATTATAAGCACACAATGGGAGAAAATAGGCAGGGGCCAAGGGGGAACAATAAAAGTACATAGAAAGGGATGGACATCTGGGGCAGATGCTGATTGCAGGCTTCAAACATCATGCTGTTTATCTTGGAATTCCAGCTTTATCTAAACAGTCGCAGGTACCAAGTGGAGACAAGAAGGTGGGGGTGACACTGCTCCCATCAAAGGGTCAGCCAGATCTTCAGGGTGTGAGTTGTTGAAGGTCTGGTTTCCCACGGTTTGGTCTCTCACAAGTGGTAATTAAGAAGAGACCAGCATCACTGAGTTGAAGTCTTCTGGGAAGTATTTTCTGAGAGTAGAAAGAAGCTATGCTCCAGAGATAGCCCAGGTTGTATCTTCTGTTGCAGCTGGAGTTGGTAATTTGTAAGAATCACCCAGATGGTACTGGTTTTGAAGACATAAAGGTGTCTTGGATAACAGCTGAGGCTTGGCAGTAGTTGAGACTTGTAACCATGAAGAGAGCCTATGAGAGGCTATTGGTAAAGCCTAGTTGTAGCAGAAGACCCAAGAGTATTGGAGATGCCAGTACAATGGGATGATCACCAAAAACAGCAGCAGCAAACCACCCCCACAGTGACACACCTACTCCAATCAGGCCACACCACCACTCCCTGGGCCAAGCATATACAAACCATCACAGCACTATAGATGAGTTGTTTATTAGTGTTTAGGTGTATCCTTACCCAGATGAGCAATCCATTTGGCAGTATCCCCATGTAGAAATAAAATGCTGAGGCAAAGAATATTGATTTTCTGGGCAATATGGCCTTTGTGAATTCATTGCTAACCCTACTGTCCAAAGCACATGACAACAGTAAAGATCCTATCTTGCCCCTCCCACCGTATGATTAATGTCATTAATAAATTTTCTGCTGTCTCAAGCAAATTCATTGGAGGGTAAATACCTTAACATTCAGCTGGATGTTGGTGGCTGATGCCTTTAATCCCAGAACTCAGGAGGCAGATCCAGGCATATCTCTGAGTTTGAGGTCAGCCTGGTCTACATAGTATGTCTCAGGACAGCCAGGGATACAGGGAGAGATCCTGTCTTGGAAAACAAATAAAATAATACAAATATAAATATAAACAAAACAATGCAACATTCTTAATTGGAAAGTATTTGGCTATAGATGCTGAATGAAAGCCTTTTCTAAAGCTAAACTATATGCTGTCAGCAATTGGTAATTTATCTCCACAATACAATAATAAGAAATACTGAAACTATGTATATTTCCGTCTGATAAGACATAAGTCATTAATATACCATACAGAATCAAAAATAATTGTCAGGGTATTCCTTCTAAATAAAATAATAATAATAATAAAAATAATTCCTTCTAAAGGCTCGGAATAATTTGTCCTGTGTGTCCTTTGATTCCACTTTTTTTTTCTTCAACACAACCAAAGTACTTTTCACGAAGAAAATAGTTATAAATTGGAGCATTGGACCCTTTGTTTAATGCCTTAAATACCCCTTGAGTAGGATGGGCTGTTTTGTGAAATACTTGTGATCATTCTATTAAGCATAGATGCCTAAAATCTATAGCTACCAAGCTCAATGGAGGCAAAGGCTACTGGAGACATGTGGGTCTTGTGTCTCATTTGGAGTGAGGATCAACATGATGTTAGTTATACACACATTAAATTATATTTCCACATCAGAGTGCATCCTACATGTACTAAGAATTGTTGCCTGCATTTCTTGGCCCATGAGGAAAGTGTTTGTAGAACACTAATTCTTTGATTTCTTCCCCTTCCCATCCCTTTTTGGTTGTTTCTACAAAGAGAAAACAGAATCTCAGGAAAAGGAAAAATCAAATACTTTCTCTAATGCTTAATGAAGGTACTGGTAGGAAGAATAAAGGCTTTTATTTTCCTAAGTGCTATAAAATCTATAACAGAAGCTGAAACCTTGAAGGAGATCATCAAATTCATTCCTGCTATGGCCTGAGCTGTTGTAGATATCATGACTATAAGTACATTTTAGAAATTGATGACACATGAAACACAGTTTTGAGCATTTATTACACCTTCTTTTTCATACTATTGCCTTCTGTGGATTATGATTTTTTCATTCACACGACAATACCTATAACATGATTCAATAGGCCTTGTTTATGAATAACATTGTTTCTAACAATTGTCCTAATGGAAATATGCTTTAAATGAAAAGTTGGTTGTTGCCACTTTCAGAGATATCCAAACACAGGTTCTTGCATCTACAAAACTACTGGCTAGATGAAAAGACCTCGATTCACAAAATTGGGGCTAAATACTTGGCCATTTTCACAGGTCTGGTTCATATTTCACTAGATCAATGGTTCTCAACTTGGGGGTTGTGAGCCCCTTGGAGGGGCAAACCACCATAAAAAATATATGTATATATATATATATATATGTTCATAGGGGTCATATATCAGATATCTGACATATTAGATATTTACATCAAAATAATATAACAGTAGCAATGTTACAGTTATGAAGTAGTAACAATAATAATTTTATACGTGGAGTCACCACAACATGAAGAAGTATATTAAAAGGTCTCAGCATTAAGAAGGTTGAGAACCATTGCTCCAGTTGAAGTTTGGTATACTTTGTCTGACTAGAAGAATGTTGGAAATGGACTTGTTACTGGGTTTGACACTTGGGGCTGAAAAAACTAGAAAAAAAGTCTGTTGCTACTGTCAAAATGGAGTTATTAATGTATGTGATCACCACAGTAATAAAACAGCTTCTGATGAGACTGAAATAAAGCCCCAAAATTAGTATGCACTATCTAAATTGTTAGAATTTGTGACTGGATATATCACTGTACTGGATATGGTAACATACTGACTGGTAGGTTAAATCTCCTTCAGTGAAAAAAAAAAGCCAATTCAAGCCAGATTAGAGTATATAAAAGACAGCTTTATTGGAAAGTCTCTCAGGGACTTCACTGGCCCCAAGGACCAAGGCCACAGAAGTCACTTTGGTGAAAGTGGGGGGAGGGGGAAGAGAAAGAGAGAAGGTGTACTCAGAGAGAAGGGACAAAAAGTTCCCCTAGGCTGGAAAGTTCAGGGTTGGGTGCAGAGTATGCCAGGAAGGAGTTTAAGGATGATGGGAGAATCTGGAGGTCAGGTAGGGTTTGATATTTAAAATATGCACTTCAGTCCTTTGTACTGGGTCTGAAACCAGTGAATAATGGGTGGTGTTAGCATTCTGTCTACACTCCACCCCAGAGTTACTTGGCAACATCCAGGTAGGCCTGACCTAAGATAAACAGGGCTGCTTGCCCCCTCCTCCGTTTCTGGATCTCTTGCTTTCTTGTTTCCCAGTTGCTATTTTCTTGCCCTCTTGGGCTCTTCCTTTCTCCCTTCCTTTCCTCATTCCCTTTCCCCTCTCTCCACATGGTAGTGGCTGGCCTCTACTTCTCTACTCTCTCCCTCTCTCTTCTTTCTCTGCCCCTATTACCCTCTTAACTCCCCTCCCCATCCCCTGAATAAACTCACGTGGCTGGTCCCTCAGGAGGGGGAGGGAGAAAGGGATGCCTTGGCATGGGCCCGTTGAGACATCCCCTTCCTGACTACACATCCATAGAACATATTCTATTTCTTTTTATCGTTTTATAAACACATCATGTGGTGTAATCATCTATAACTATTCGCTGCTTACACTGGGACATGATTCTGGAATTTGAGCAAAAATGTTGGGCATGTCAGGGAAGAACTGGTTGTTTCACTGCTGTCCAGGTTGTGGGATCATCTCCGAGTAGGAATGTGTAGGTCCAATTAAAGCAGTCTGTGATGCTGTGAGTAGCTGTTTGGGAGCTTTCCTGGATGCAGGTTTTGAGAAAACACCTTGGTATTAGGGGACAGAAGATAAAGTTAAGAAGTTTAGGGAGAAAACCTTTTCCTTGAAACTTTTAGACCCATGGTCTTGGTAGTTGGTGGAGTCAGGGGTCCCATGATCAGGACCAGAGAAAAGGAAACAAATCGCACTCTCTGGATTAGTCAAGCGGAGAGGGGGATAGTTCCCACAGATCGGTTTTGATATGCACCTCAGTACCTTGTTCTGGGGTCTGAAACCAAACACTAACTGTCGAAATTGAAGTGTACAGTTCTACTCTTGACGAAGCTTACTATCCAATGCCAGATTTATGAATCTTTCCAAACTATCTACAAGTGAAATTGCCACATTGCATAAGGAATTTTGTCTCTAACACCAATTTACTGACACATTGACTATAAAAGATTTTATTTTAACTCCTATAGTGCTTACTGGTTGTGCTTTACCACTGTTATTTTATTTTATTTTTTGTATTAACATTCTTGATCCAATCTTTTGAACTAACTCTGGATATGTTACTTTAATAAAACATCATGATCAAAATAACTTATGGAAACATAATTTATTTTAAGGTTATGGTTCCAGAGGCTTAGTAGTCGATGATGCTGAAGTGGAGGGAGCAGGTAACAGTCTACTGAAACAGCAGTTGAGAGCTCATGTCATGAACTGAAAAAAAAAAAAGGTGAAAGCACACTGGAAGCAAAATAATTTCTTCTATCAATGCCATATCTCTTAAGTCTCCAACTAAGGACCAAATATTCAAATGCTTGAGACTTATGGGAAACATCTCATTTAAGCTACCCTGGCCTCATAGTCTTATGGTCATATATCCTTAATCCAAAATGCATTTAATCCAACTTCAAAAGTTCCCTGACAATCTCAAGAATGTTTCGAATCCAAAGTCTTCTCTGAGGCTCAAGTCTTCCTCTTATTTTAAAACTGCAAAAACACTTGCATCATACAAAGCTTTCTGATCATGGCTTTCCCTCCTTTATCTCCTCTCAGATCCTTCTACTTTCCCACTGCTCCATCTCCATGTCTTCTTTCTCTCTCTTTCTAGAAAAAAAAGTCAAATAAAAAATTCAAACCAGATGGGCATGATGGTGCAAACCTTTAATCCCAGCACTTGGGAGGCAGAGGCAGGCTGATTTCTGAGTTCAAGGCCAGCCTGTTCTACAAAGTGAGTTCCAGGACAGCCAGGGCTATACAGAGAAACCCTGTCTCAAAAAACAAAAACAAAACCACAAAACCAAAAAGCAAAACAAAACAAAACAAAAAAACAAAGAAAAAAAAAAACAAAACAAAATTCAAACCAGAATAGAACACAAAATGCAAAACCCTAAAGAAAGAGTGAGAAATACACACATACCCCAAACTCATAAAAACGTATAATCAGAAACCATAATATGTAAGCAAAAAATCTGCAAGGTAAAAAAAAAAAATGCTCAACAGTTTAAACAAAGAATTATGGACCAAAACATATCCAAAACTGCTCCTGAGTTTATTCTCTGTTAGACATCTACTCATCTACTGCTGGGCATGAGGCCTGCCCTTTAGTGTGGTTTGTATACCCAGAGAGTGCTTTTCATTTGGTGATAGCTCCTGGGTTAAGGTTAGTGGTTGTGGTGGTTTGAAAGGAAATGGTATTCATAGACTTCTAAGGAGTGAGATTATTAGGAGGTGTGGTCTTGTTGAAGGAAGTGTGCCACTGGGGGTGGGCTTGGCTATGGAACAAATTGTCTTTTACCCTATGAACACACACACCGATACACTTGGATATCACATGCACAAAACAGTGGATTCCATTGATTATGGATTGAAACCTCCAAAACTCTATCCTCTTTTTAAGTTGACTTGTGTTATGTTAATGAAAATATGACTAATGCATTAGACATACCATGTTTATATATTTTTTTAGCTTTTGATGAACATGTGTTGTTCTGCATTGAGCTATTATGAATAATGCTGCTATATATTAGTGTAAATTTTGTACATGTTTTGTTTAGATGCATTTTAATTTTTCTTTCCTAGATTTATAGTAGAGGAAGGATAGCTTGGCCATATGGTAGTTCTATGTTTAATTATTTGAAGATTCACTAGCAGTTCCCAAAATAGTTATGAAATTTTATATTCATAAATAGTAAATAAGGATTCCATTTTCTGCATGACAGAGATAACAGGCCTGCCTTTCAGGGAGTGGGCTGCCACCCTTATGATTCTGAAAGACAGAGAGCATCAAGCCACTGAAGACTATTCTAAGATTTAAAAATCAGTGGGATTGACATATGTATAATACTATGTACCTTTCCAGAAATTGTGAGGCTGAGGCAGGGGAGTCACAGAATGTTCAAGGCCAACATGAACCTTATGGTGAGTTCCAAGCCATCCTAGGCTACAGAAAAAGATTTTGTCTCAAAATAAACAAACAAAACAAACTCTAAATTTATTTTAGTTGTAGGTTTTTTCTTGCTTCACATGTCCCCTTTTTTGATTAAATTTCTCCCTTATAAAAAGAAATTGTTGGAGAAAAGGGAAATTGAAGCCCTCTGAAACAGAGAAACTGATTCCACCCTGATAGAAGCCAGCAAGAAGTAACACAATAGCTTAATAATTTAAAACATAAGCAGAGAACAGAAGTCAGAACAAAAGACATTTTAAAATGTCTGAATTGAGGTCCAATTTATTTATTTCATTCTTTTAAATTTTGTCTTTGAGATTATAATATAACATTTACCCATTACCTTTCCTCCAACCACCCCCCACCCCCGCCCATTCACCCCTTTCAGCTCTTCTTTACATGCATGGCCTCTCTGTTCACTCATTACTTTTTAATGCATATATGTGTATATATACAATTAATAAATACAACCTTCCCAGTCTGTAGAATGTTACTTGTATGTATGGTTTCTTGATAGTCTCACAAAAGCCTCTATTCTTTGGGCTTTTTCTTGTCGCCTTGCCCTTGGTCACCAAAGTTGGAGTTGGGAATGATAAATCCAGGATTTACTTTCAATCACTTTAAAACTGTTGGAGTGGCTAAAATCAATGTGAGATCCCTCTCAGATGTCACCTAGAAAGGGAGAGATGGTATTTAGCAATAATTTGGGTTTTTAAGTTTAATACACTAGTGTGCCCATCTCTCTGGATTGTAGGGAGGTGCTTCTGTGTTGAAATTGAACCAAGGTCGTAATGTCCTATATCTTGACAACATTTTTATTATCAAGAAGAAAATAGTGAAGAGTAGCTGTCTAAAAACATCTCATTTAGGTTTAAGCCTAAATGCTAGAGAGTTGGTGCTCCTCTTTTGTTTTGTCTTGTTTTGTTTGTTTGTTTGATTGGTTGGTTTTTTTTTCAATGAATTTACTCTTTAGCTACACTTTTCTTTTTTTTCCATTTTTATTAGGTATTTAGCTCATTTACATTTCCAATGCTAAACCAAAAGTCCCCCATACCCACCCACCCCCACTTCCCTACCCACCCACTCCCCCTTTTTGGCCCTGGCATTCCCCTGTACTGGGGCATATAAAGTTTGCAAGTCCAATGGGCCTCTCTTTCAAGTGATGGCCTACTAGGACATCTTTTGATACATATGCAGCTAGAGACAAGAGCTCTGGGGTACTGGTTAGTTCATATTGTTGTTCCACCTCTAGGGTTCCAGCTGCATTTGGTTCCTTGGGTGATTTCTCTAGCTCCTTCATTGGGGGCCTTGTGATCCATTCAATAGCTGACTATGAGCATTCACTTCTGTGTTTGCTAGGCCCCGTCATAGACTCACAAGAGACAGGTATATCTGGGTCCTTTCAGCAAAATCTTGCCAGTGTATGCAATGGTGTCAGCATTTGGAAGCTGATCATGGGATGGATCTCTGGATATGGAAATCAGTAGATGTTCCATCCTTTCGTCACACTTCCAAATTTTGTCTCTGTAACTCCTTCCATGGGTGTTTAGTTTCCTATTCTAAGAAGGGTCAAAGTGTCCACACTTTGGTCTTCCTTCTCTTGAGTTTAATGTGTTTAGCAAATTGTATCTTATATTTTGGGTATCCTAAGTTTCTGGGCTAATATCCACTTATCAGTGAGTACATATTGTGAGAGTTCCTTTGTGATTGGGTTACCTCACTCAGGATGATGTCCTCCAGGTCCAACCATTTGCCTAGGAATTTCATGAATTCATTCTTTTTAATATCTGAGTAGTATTCCATTGTGCAAATGTACCATATTTTCTGTACCAATTCCTCTGTTGAGGGGCATCTGGGTTCTTTCCAGCTTCTGGCTAATATAAATAAGGCTGCTATGAACATAGTAGAGCATGTGTCCTTCTTACCCGCTGGGACATCTTCTGGATATATGCCCAGGAGAAGTATTGCTGGATCCTCCGGTAGTACTATGTCCAATTTGTTGAGTAACCGCCAGACTGATTTCCAGAATGGTTGTACAAGCATGCAATCCCACCAACAATGGAGGAGCGTTCCTCTTTCTCCACATCCTTGCCAGCATCTGCTGTCACCTGAATTTTTGATCTTAGCCATTCTGACTGGTGTGAGGTGGAATCTCAAGAATGTTGAACATTTTTTCAGGAGCTTCTTTGCCATTCGGTATTCCTCAGGTGAGAATTCTTTGTTCAGCTCTGAGCCCCATTTTTAATGGGGTTATTTGATTTTCTGGAGTCCACCTTCTTGTGTTCTTTATATATATTGGATATTAGTCCCCTATCTGATTTAGGATAGGTAAAGATCCTTTCCCAATCTGTTAGTGGTCTTTTTGTCTTGTTGACGGTGTCTTTTGCTTTGTAGAAGCTTTGCAACTTTATGAGGTCCCATTTATCGATTCTCGATCTTACACAGGGTTGTTTTGATTTGCATTTCCCTGATGATTAAGGATGTTGAACATTTTTTCAGGTGCTTCTCTGCCATTTGGTATTCCTCGGGTGAGAATTCTTTGTTCAGTTCTGAGCCTCATTTTTAAATGGGGTTATTTGATTTTATGCAGTCCACCTTCTTGAATTCTGGATAGGATAGGTAAAGATCCTTTCCCAATCTGTTAGTGATCTTTTTGTCTTATTGACGGTGTCTTTTGCCTTGCAGAAGCTTTGCAATTTTATGAGGTCCCATTTATCGATTCTCGATCTTACAGCACAAACCATTGCTGTTCTATTCAGGAATTTTCCCCCTGAAACCATATCTTTGAGGCTTTTCCCTACTTTCTCCTCTATAAGTTTCAGTGTCTCTGGTTTTATGTGGAGTTCCTTAATCCACTTAGATTTGACCTTAGTACAAGGAGATAGTAATGGATCAATTCGCATTCTTCTACACGATAACAGCCAGTTGTGCCAGCACCATTTGTTGAAAATGCTGTCTTTTTTTCACTGGATGGTTTTAGCTCACTTGTCAAAGATCAAGTGACCATAGGTGTGTGGGTTCATCTCTGGGTCTTCAATTCTGTTCCTTTGGTCTACTTCTCTGTCACTATACCAGTACCATGCAGTTTTTATCACAATTGCACTGTAGTACATCTTTAGTTCGGGCATGGTGATTCCACCAGAGGTTTTTTTTTTTTATCCTTGAGAAGAGTTTTTTGCTATCCTAGGTTTTTTGTTATTCCAGATGAATCTGCCGATTGCCCTTTCTAATTCGTTGAAGAATTGAGTTGGAATTTTGATGGGGATTGCATTGAATCTGTAGATTGCTTTTGGCAAGATAGCCGTTTTCACTATATTGATCCTGCCAATTCATGAGCACGGGAGATCTTTCCATCTTCTGAGATCTTCTTTAATTTCTTTCTTCAGATACATGAAGTTCTTGTCATACAGATCTTTCACTTCCTTAGTTAGAGTCATGACTAGGTATTTTATATTTATATGGCTATTGAGAAGGGTGTTGTTTCCCTAATTTCTTTCTCAGCCTGTTTGTCCTTTGTGTAGAAAAAGGCCATTAACTTGTTTGAGTTAATTTTATATCCAGCTACTTCACTGAAGCTGTTTATCCGGCTTAGGAGTTCTCTGGTGGAATTTTTAGGGTCACGTATATATACTATCATATCTTCTGCAAAAAGTGATATTTTGACTTCTTCCTTTCCAATGTGTATCCCCTTGATCTCCTTTTTTTGTCTAATTGCTCTGGCTAGGACTTCAAGTACAATGTTGAAGAGGTAGGGAGAGAGTGGACAGACTGTCTAGTCCCTGATTTTAGTGGGATTGCTTCCAGCTTCTCACCATTTACTTTGATGCTGGCTACTGGTTTGCTGTGGATTGCTTTTATCATGTTTAGGTATGGGCCTTGAATTCCTGATCTTTCCAAGACTTTTATCATGAATGGGTGTTGGATCTTGTCAAATGCTTTCTCAGAATCTAACGAGATGATCATGTGGTTTTTGTCTTTGAGTTTGTTTATATATTGGATTACCTTGATGGATTTCCGTATATTGAACCATCCCTGCATCCCTGGGATAAAAACTACTTGGTCAGGATGGATGATTGTTTTGATGTGTTCTTGGATTCGGTTAGCAAGAACTTTATTGAGGATTTTGGCATCAATATTCATAAGGGATATTGGTCTGAAGTTCTCTATCTTTGTGGGGTCTTTTTGTGGTTTAGGTATTAGAGTAATTGTGGCTTCATAGAATGAGTTGGGTAGAGTATCTTCTGTTTCTACTTTGTGGAGTAGTTTGTGAAGAACTGGGATTAGATCTTCTTTGAAGGTCTGATAGAACTCTGTACTAAACCCATCTGGCCCTGGGCTTTTTTCTGGTTGGGAGACTATTAATGACTGCTTCTATTTCTTTGAGGGATATAGGGCTGTTTAGATCATTAACCTGATCTTGATTCAACTTTGGTACCTGGTATCTGTCTAGAAACTTCTCCATTTCATCCAGGTTCTCCAGTTTTGTTGAGTATAGCCTTTTGTAGAAGGATCTGATGGTGTTTTGGATTTGTTCAGGATCTGTTGTTATGTCTCCCTTTTCATTTCTGATTTTGTTAATTAGATTGCTTTCCCTGTGCCCTCTAGTGAGTCTGGCTAAGGGTTTGTCTATCTTGTTGATTTTCTCAAAGAACCAGCTCCTCGATTGGTTGATTCTTTGAATAGTTCTTGTTTCCAACGGGTTGATTTTGCCCCTGAGTTTGATTATTTTCTGGCGTCTACTCCTCTTGGGTGAATTTGCTTCCTTTTGTTCTAGAGCTTTTAGGTGTGTTGTCAAGCTGCTAATGTGTGCTCGCTCTAGTTTCTTTTTGGAGGCACTCAGAGCTATGAGTTTTCCTCTTAGAAATGCTTTCATTGTGTCCCATAAGTTTGGGTATGTTGTGGCTTCATTTTCATTGAACTCTAAGAAGTCCTTAATTTCTTTCTTTATTCCTTCCTTGACCAAGGTATCATTGAGAAGAGTGTTTTTCAGTTTCCACGTGAATGTTGGCTTTCTATTATTTATTTTGTTATTGAAGATCAGCCTTAGTCCATGGTGATCTGATAGGATGCATGGGACAATTTCAATATTTTTGTACCTGTTGAGGCCTGTGTTTTGACCTAGTATGTGGTCAGCTTTGGAGAAGGTACCATGAGGTGCTGAGAAGAAGGTATATCCTTTTGTTTTAGGATAAAATGTTTTGTAGATATCTGTCAGATCCATTTGTTTCATCACTTCTGTTAGTTTCACTGTGTCCCTGTTTAGTTTCTGTTTTCATGATCTGTCCATTGGTGAAAGTCATGTCTCCCACTATTATTGTGTGAGGTGCAATGTGTGCTTTGAGATTTACTAACGTTTCTTTAATGAATGTGGCTGCCCTTGTATTTGGAGCATAGATATTCAGAATTGATAGTTCCTCTTGGAGGATTTTACATTTGATGAGAATGAAGTGCCCCCCCTTGTTATTTTTGATGACTTTGGGTTGGAAGTCAATCTTATCAGCTATTAGGATGGCTACTCCGGCTTGTTTCTTTTTTACCATTTGCTTGGAAAATTGATTTCCAGCCTTTCATTCTGAGGTAGTGTCTATCTTTTTCTCAGAGATGAGTTTCCTGTAAGCAGCAAAATGTTGGGTCTTGTTTGTGTAGCCAGTTTTTTTGTCTATGTCTTTTCATTGGGGAGTTGAGACCATTGATATTAAGTGATAGTAAGGAAAAGTAATTGTTGCTTCCTGTTATTTTTGTTGTTAAAGTTGGCATTCTGTTCTTGTGGCTGTCTTCTTTTAGGTTTGTTGAGGGATTACCTTCTTGTTTTTTTCTAGGGCGTTGTTCCTGTTCTTGTATTGGTTTTTATCTGTTATTATCCTTTAAAGGCTGGATTCGTGGAGAGATAACGTGTGAATTTGGTTTTGTCGTGGAATACTTTGGTTTCTCCATCTATGGTAATTGAGAGTTTGGCTGGGTATAGTAGCCTGGGCTGGAATTTGTGTTCTCTTAGTGTCTGTATAACATCTGTCCAGGATCTTCTGGCTTTCATAGTCTCTGGTGAAAAATCTGGTGTAATTCTGATAGGCTTGCCTTTATAAGTTACTTGACCTTTTTCCCTTACTGCTTTTGGTATTCTATCTTTCTTTATTGCATTTTTTTGTTTTGATTATTATGTGTCAGGAGGAATTTCTTTTCTGGTCCAGTCTATTTGGAGTTCTGTAGGCTCCTTGTATGTTCATGGGCAACTATTTCTTTACATTTGAGAAGTTTTCTTCTATATTTTTTTGAAGATATTTGCTGGTCCTTTGAGTTGAAAATCTTCATTCTCATCCACTCCTATTGTCCGTAGCTTTGGTCTTCTAATTGTGTCCTGGATTTCCTGGATGTTTTGAGTTAGGATCTTTTTGCATTTTCCATTTTTCTTTGATTGTTGCACCGATGTTCTCTATGGAATCTTCTGCACCTGAGATTCTCTCTTCCATCTCTTGTATTTTGTTGCTGTTGCTTGCATCTATGGTTCCAGATTTCTTTCCTAGGGTTTCTATCTCCAGCTTTGCCTCACTTTGAGTTTTCTTTATTGTGTCTACTTCCCTTTTTAGGTCTAGTATTGTTTTGTTCATTTCCATCACCTATTTGGATGTGTTTTCCTGTTTTACTGTAAGGACTTCTACCTCTTTGATTGTGCTTTCCCGTTTTTCTTTAAGAACTTGTAACTCTTTAGCAGTGTTTTGTATTTCTTTAAGTGAGTTATTAAAGTCCTTCTTGATGTCCTCTACCATCATCATGAGATATGCTTTTAAATCCGGGTCTAGCTTTTCGGGTGTGTTGGGGTGCCCTGGACTGGGCGAAGTGGGAGTGCTGGGTAATGATGATGGTGAGTAGTCTTGGTTCCTGTTAGTAAGATTCCTATGTTTACCTTTCACCATCTGGTAATCTCTGGAGTTAGTTGTTATAGTTGACTCTGTTTAGAGATTGTTCTTGTGGTGATTCTGTTACCCTCTATCAGCAGGCCTGGGAGACAGGCTCTCTCCTCTGAGTTTCAGTGCTCTGCTGGCAAGCTCTCCTCTTACAGGGAAGGTGCACAGATATCTTGCGTTTGAACCTCCTCCTGGCTGAAGAAGAAGGCCTAAAACGGGATATTTCCCAGAAGCTGTGTTGCTTTGGCAGGTCCCAGAAGCTGTCTGCTTCTGTGGCACACACTCTCACCTGTAGAGACTAAGTTCCTAAGTTCGGCGGACTCACGGAACCAAGATGGTGCCTGCTGCTCCTGAGGCAGAGGGCACCCGGGCTGGGCAGATACCTGTCCTCTGTTCGGGAAGATGGCCGGCGCTCTGCGGCCTGAAAAGGGTGCTGCCTCAGCGGCTCTGTGGCTCCGCCTGTCCCAGAAGCTGTCAGCTTCTGTGGTGCACACTCTCACCCGTGCAAACTAAGTTCCTAAGTTCGGTGGAGTCCCAGAACCAAGATCTAGCTACACTTTTCTATTCGGTGTTTAAGACCATGCAGATGGCCAAAATTAACCCATTGTTTTAAATTAAGATCAGTTGAGGCTCCAGTTCTCAGGTATCACTCAGACTGGGAGGAATCCCTGGCTCTTTCGCTTTATTTTATTAAGTTTTCCATTTGTTTGATGATTAATTCAACACTTTGCTCAACTGTGGCTTTATTTAAAAGCATTAAAGGCAGGTCTTTCTGTGTTGACTCTGAAGAATGCATGCTGGTTAGAGTCCACTTTGTATGGTCTCCATGGTTCCTGAAACAAGAGAGCTTGCCACAACTGTTGAGAGATGTCTCTTGCAATCTACCTGACCATGGAGGGCAAAGGCCAAGAATTATCTCTTTTAATCCCTCTATCTACATTTGTATAGGCTAAGTATGGTTATTGACACCCAGAAGGTCAGTTACACTATTCTGGAACTTTTAACTTTTGTATAATGTTTAGCTAATGCTTGGGTAAAACCCAAATATTTACAAAAAAATTGGAGATACATTTTTGTTTTTCTCATTTCTTTTGCTTAAAGGGCTCTAATTTCACCTCTTTCTAACTATTATCTTGCCCTTCCTGTCTCTCATATCTGTGTCCAGGCATCGATAAAGGTCTTATTTTCTTTTTATAACCAACTCCTATATAAATGCAAGTACTGTTACACTTTAGGCATTCCCTAAGTAGTCTCAACAGAGAGTACAACTGCCACACCTGACAATACCACACAGTTTGAGGAAGTCATCTAGATCAGTGCTCCAGTTCTCTAAAAGGCAGTTAAGAGGTATCTATTCTGAGCATGGGAGGTGAATGAAACAATTGATAGAAACTAAGCAGCTTGGGGCAGCTCACACATGCTTGGAAAGTGCTCCAAACATTGAGCTATATACTCAGCCCAAATTTCTGAGAGTTCAAGCCATAATGCATGTGATATATTTTACAGTGACCCTCAGAATCTTATGCTGATTATTCACTTTCTTTGATAATATAATCAAGACTCATAAAAGAAGGTATTAATTTTCTCATTATTCCATGTTTTTGACAAGGAGTGAAACAAGTATGAAACATACATATGATCATATAAATGGGGAATAATCCCTGGACTAAAGGATCCATGAAAAGAAGGTTCCTATTATCTTTGGACTCATGTAGCTACAGGCAAGTTGAAAGGGAAAGACTTGGAGTAGACAAGCATTGATCCAAAGAGTGTTTGAGTTTTATTCAAGCTTTAGCTAAACATTACACAAAAGGTAAAGTTGCAGAGTAGAGTAATGCCACTGACTCGGGTCTAGTCAGCTTGAAAGGCTGAGGCTTGGAAGCTACTCACGAGGCAGAAGAGTTTCACAGAAACTCACTCCTGGAGTCTGGCGTTCTCTCTAACGCATACATTAATTTTCCATTCCCGTGTTAGTCTAGTGTATGGGTCCACGTGCTCTCTTTTAGTATTATCCTATTATAAGTGCCTTTTAAGATTTAATTCTGACATAGCTAAAGCCTTTGCCAGTGTTCCAACAGTCCTAGAACATCCTTGAGCAAGACCATGGGCTTGAAATTCAGTAAGAATGTTGCTATTCAGTGACATTCAGAATAGACTCTGGTACTACACTATCACTTTGAATAAAAGCTAAGTCACTCCCCTACACAGGAATTTACCATCACCAAGGAAGAAGGCAGTTTCAGACCGGAGGAGAAACCAGAATAGATACTTAGATCTATAGCTGAGTTACACCCATACACATGTATTTACAATGGCCTAAGGGGAAGGTGGACTATACAATAGACTAAAATAGGAACTATGGCAAGGACACGAAGCCCTTGACCGTGGCTTCTAAGATTAGGTGAATCATAGGTGGAGCCCTTGTTGATCCCAGTTGTTAACAATGAATTCTATCCCAGGTGGTTCCTGTTAGACCTTCTGTGTTTGCATTCCTCTGTTTTATGTAAGAATCCAGTAACCTCTTTCTACGTTGCGGGTATGTCACCCAACTTCCTTATTGTCTTCTGTATAAAAAGTTTGATGCTCGATTTGACAAATTACATTCAGATTCTACACAATCTCTCCTGTGTGCATCTTTCTGTCATTCATCTGACGCTTTGCCCACCCGTGACTAGAGACCCGTTCCACGCAGACAAAGGCACCCAGAGGGTCTGCAGCAGGGTAACCTTTGAGAAGGTGATCAAAAGCAGAGGAATGTAAAAGTCTTGGCTGAGCTCCACCCAGCAGACACCACCATTAAGTAGGCCTCCAAGTACAGTGCACATATTCATAGGAGTATTTTCAACATAAAAGGAGTCTGAGTTTCTCAGTTTAGCTTCTCCTGAGGCCGTAATGTACTGGCTAGGTAAAAACGTATCTTGGAAGGGGCAACTTTACTAATGAAAGCTTCCAAACTAACAATCTACAATTGCCTATGATAGATCCTGAAAAATTACATATAGGATTTTTGCTTAAAACTGGACTACTCAATTTCATTCCTTGATTTCTAAAGGCCTGAATAAATGATAATAAGCTCCCCTCATCATGTATTCAAAAGAACCAGGTTTTTGAAAGTCTGATTGAAAACAACCCTCTCTCTCCCCAATAGTTCCAGGCCATAGAAAAAGAATTAGTCTTTCCTGGAAGACTAAATGTTAATCATGAACACTAACCAGTATCAAGCCAAGGAAAGAGACGCTGGAGCTCACCAACATCTATGTTAGGAAACTAACAGGCCTATAAGCTCCTAAGAGCTTCATTCTGCACCAGGTTATTGACACAGATGATAACAAGATGTTAGAAATTACAAAGACTACTCTTTAGTAGATGTGTTGGTTTGAATATTCTTGGCCCAAAGAGTGACACTATTAGGAGGTGTGCCCTTGTGAAGTAGGTGTGGTCTTATTGGAGAAAGTGTCTCACTATGGGGAGGGGTGTTGAGGCTCCTATGCTCAGGTTCTGCTCAAAGAGAAATGAGAGCCTTCTCCTGGCTCTCTACAGAAGAGTGTCCTTCTGGGCTGGGTTGGGATCAAGTTGAAGAACTCTTAGCTCCTTTTAGATAGCATGTCTGCCTGTATACTACCATGCTTCCCACAATGATAATAATGAACTGAACTGCTGAAACTGCAAGCCAGCCCCAATTAAATGTTTGCGTTTATAAGAGTTGTCTTGGTCATGGTGCATCTTCACAACAATAGAAATCCTAAGACAGACTGAGTGGGAAATAACTCTGGCTACAGTACTGGTGTAAATAGGCCCAAGAGAAAACTAGTGTTGCCTTTGTCTGCTTACCTTGCCTTCCTGTTTATGAGGGCATCTA
Organism: Mus musculus; assembly: GCF_000001635.26. Taxonomy (NCBI): domain Eukaryota; kingdom Metazoa; phylum Chordata; class Mammalia; order Rodentia; family Muridae; genus Mus; species Mus musculus. Next base: position 34,524,108 of record NC_000086.7, on the reverse strand, counting down.
CTCTGTTGCTCATGCTGCCACTGCTACAATTTTTTGCTGCCATCAGAACTCAGTTTCTTCAGACTAAAGACCAGAAATCACCAGAAATCGTCTAGGTTGTCAACATCAGATTGGGAATGCTGAGGTGTCTAGCCCTGTGGATCAGCTATCAGGCACTTAGATTCTCCCATATGTGGAGAGACATTGTAGGACTACCTAGCCTATATTGTGTAAGCCAATCTAATATACCACCTTCATAACATTATATATAGATAATATATAACATATAGTATATAACATTATATTTATTATGTAACAAATATATTTCTGTATATTTATTTTAAAGTTATATGTATATATATATGTATATATATACATATATATAGACACACACATACATTTATATATATATAAATCAGATCTGTTCCTCTGGAGCAGTGGTTCCCAACCTGTGGGTTATGACCTCTCTTGCAAACCCATATCTCCAAAAATATTTACCTTACAAATCATAACAGTAGCAAAGTTGTAGCTGTGAAGTAGCAATGAAAATAATTTTATGGTTAGGAGTCACCACAACTTGAAGAACTGCATTAAAGAGTTGAAGCATTAAGAAGGTTGAGCATCGCCCTTCCAGTCCCCGCCAGCACTGGAGTAGCTTGGGTGTGGAGTCTGTGGACACTCGCAAGATACCCACAGGACCCTCCACGGGATCTTAAGACCTCTGGTGAGTGGAACACAGCTGCTCCTCCAATCTAATTGTGTAGAACATGAGACTACATTAATTAGGGAAGCAGAAAACCCGGGCTGATCAGGGGCACAAGTCCCTTCTGGTCCACGCCAGCACCAGGGGAGCTTGGGTGCAGAGTCAGGGACTCCCGCAAGGTACCCACAGGACCATCCACGAGATCTTAAAACCTCTGGTGAGTGGAACACAGCTTCTGCTCGAATCCAATCGCGCAGGACCTGAGACTGATAATTAGGAAAGCAGAAAACCCAGCCTGATCAGGGGCACAAGACCCTTCCAGTCCACCCCAGCACTGGGGTACTTTGGGCGCAGAGTCTGTGGAAACTCGCAAGGTACCCACAGGATCCTTCACGGGATCTTAAGACCTCTGTGAGTGGATCACAACTTCTGCCAGGAGGCAGGTTCAAACACCAGATATCTGGGCACCTTCCCTGCAAGAGGAGAGCTTGCCTGCAGAGAGTACTCTGAACACTGAAACTCAGGAGAGAGCTAGTCTCCCAGGTCTGCTGATAGAAGTTAACATAATCACCTGAGGAACAAGCTCTAACAGGGAGACAACTACAACAACTAACTCCAGAGATTAACAGGTGGTGAAAGGCAAATGTAAGAATCTTCCTAACAGAAACCAAGACCACTCACCATCATCAGAACACAGCACTCCCACCCCACACAGTCCTGGTCACCCCAAAACACACGAAAATATAGTCCCTGATTTAAAAGCATCTCTGATGATGATGGTAGAGGACATCAAGAAGACTTTAATAACTCACTTAAATAAATATAGGAGAACACTGCTAAACAGGTAGAAGACCTTAAAGAGGAAGCACAAAAATCCCTTAAAGAATTTCAGGAAAACATGAACAAACAGGTGATGGAATTGAATAAAAACATCCAAGACCTAAAAAGGGAAGTATACACAATGAAGAAAACCCAAAGTGAGGCAACGCTGGAGATAGAAAAGCTAGGAAAGAAATCTGGAACCATAGATGCAAGCATCAGCAACAGAATACAAGAGCTGGGAGAGAGAATATCAGGTGCAGAAGATTCCATAAAGAACATTGGCACAACAATCAAAGAAAATACAAAATGCAAAAGGATGCTAACTCAAAACATCAGGGAAATCCAGGACAGGCCAGCAAATATCTTCAACAAAATGATAGAAGAAAGCTTACCAAACCTAAAGAAAGAGATGCCCATGAACATACAAGAAGCCTACAGAACTCCAAATAGACTGGACCAGAAAATAAATTCCACCCAACACATAATAATCAGAACAACAAATGCACTAAATAAAGATAGAATATTAAAAGCAGTAAGGGAAAAGGGTCAAGTAACATATCAAGGCAGGCCTATCAGAATTACACCAGACTTTTCACCAGAGACTATGAAAGCCAGAAGATCCTGGACAGATGTTATACAGACCCTAAGAGAATAAAAATGCCAGCCCAGGCTATTATACCCAGCCAAACTCTCAATTGCCTTAGATGGAGAAACCAAAGTATTCCACTACAAAACCAAATTCACACATTATCGTTCCATGAATCCCGCCCTTCAAATAATAATAACAGAAAAATAACCAATACAAGGATGAAAACCTAGAAAAAGCAAGAAAGTAATCCCTCAACAAACCAAAAAAAAGACAGCCACAAGAACAGAATGCCAACTCTAACAACAAAAATAATAGGAAGCAACAATTACTTTTCCTTAATATCTCTTAATATCAATGGACTCAATTCCCTAATAAAAAGTCATAGACTAACAGAATTGCTACACAAACAGGACCCAACATTCTGCTGCTTACAGGAAACCCATCTCAGAGAAAAAGTCAGACACTACCTCAGAGTAAAGGCTGGAAAACAATTTTCCAAGCAAATGGTCTGAAGAAACAAGCTGGAGTATCCATTCTAATATAGAATAAAATCGACTTCTGAACCAAAGTTATCAAAAAAGACAAGGAGGGACACTACATACTCATCAAAGTTAAAATCCTCCAAGAGTAACTCTCAATTCTGAATATCTATGCTCCAAATATATGGGCAGTCACATTTTTTAAAAAATCGTTAGTAAAGATCAAAGAACATATTGCACCTCACACAATAATAGTGGGAGACTTCAACACAGCACTTTTATCAATGGACAGATCATGGAAACAGAAACTAAACAGGGAAACAGTGAAACTAAGAGAAGTGATAAAACAAATGGATCTGACAGATATCTACAGAACATTTTATCCTAAAACAAAAGGATATACCTTCTTCTCAGTACCTCATGGTACCTTCTCTAAAATTGAGCATATAATTGGTCAAAAAAACAGGACTCACAGGTACAAAAATATTGAAATTGTCTCATGCATCGTATTAGGCCACCGTGGACTAAGGCTGATCTTCAATAATGAGATAAATAATGGAAAGCCAACAACCAGGTGGAAAATGAACAACACTCTTCCTCATGATACCTTGGTCAATGAAGGAATAAAGAAAGAAATTAAAGACTTTTTAGTGTTTAATGAAAATGAAGCCACAACATAGCCAAACTTATGGGACACTATCAAAGCATTTCTAAGAGGGAAACTCATAGCTCTGAGTGCCTCCAAAAAGAAACTAGAGCGAGCACACACTAGCAGCTTGACAACACACCTAAAAGCTCTAGAAAAAAGGAAGCAAATTCACCCAAGAGGAGTAGACACCAGGAAATAATCAAACTCAGGGGCCAAATCAACCAAGTGGATTCAAGAAGAACTATTCAAAGAATCAACCAAACAAGGAGATGGTTCTTTGAGAAAATCAACAAGATAGATAAAACCTTAGCCCGACTCACTAGAGGGTACAGGGAAAGCATCCTAATGAACAAAATCAGAAATGAAAGGGAGACATAACAACAGATCCTGAAGATCCAAAACACCATCATATCCTTCTACATAAGGATATACTCAACAAAACTGGAAAACCTGGACAAAATGGACAAATTTCTAGACAGATACCAGGTACCAAAGTTAAACCAGGATCAAGTTAACGATCTAAACAGTCCCATATCACCTAAAGAAATAGAAGCAGTCTTTAATAGTCTCCCAACCAAAAAAAAAGCCCAGGACCAGATGGGTTTAGTGCAGAGTTCTATCAGACTTTCAAAGAAGATCTAATTCCAGTTCTGCACAAACTATTCCACAAAATAGAAGTAGAAGGTAGTCTACCCAACTCATCCTATGAATCCACAATTACTCAGATACCTAAACCACAGAAAGATCCAACAAAGATAGAGAACTTCAGACCAAATTCCCTTATGAATATCGATGCAAAAATCCTCAATAAAATTCTCACTAACCGAATCCAAGAACACATTAAAACAATCATCCATCCTGACCAAGTAGGTTTTATTCCAGGGATGCAGGTATGGCTTAATATATGGAAATCCATCAACGTAATCCACTATATAAACAAACTCAAAGACAAAAACCATATGATCATCTCGTTAGATGCAGAAAAAGCATTCGACAAGATCCAACATCCATTCATGATAAAAGTCTTGTAAAGATCAGGAATTCAAGGCCCATACCTAAACATGATAAAAGAATTCTACAGCAAACCAGTAGCCAGCATCAAAGTAAATGGTGAGAAGAAAAAACTTGGAAAAATCAGGAATTCAAGGCCCTTACTTAAGCATTGTAAAAGCAATATACAGTAAACCAGTAGCCAACATCAAACTAAATACAGAGAATCTTGAAGCAATCCCACTAAAATCAGGGACTAGACAAGGCTGTCCACTTTCTCCCTACCTATTCAACATTGTACTTGAAGTCCAAGCCAGAGCAATTCGACAACAAAAGGAGATCAAGGGGATACAAATTGTAAAGGAAGAAGTCAAAATATCATTTTTTGCAGATGATATGATAGTATATATAAGTGACCCTAAAAATTTCACCAGAAGACTCGTAAACCTGATAAACAGCTTCTTTGAAGTAGCTGGATATAAAATTAACTCAAACAAGTCAATAACCCTTCTCTACACAAAGAATAAAGAGGCTGAGAAAGAAATTAGGGAAACAACACCCTTATCAATAGTCACAAATAATATAAAATACCTTGGAGTGACTCTAACTAAGGAAGTGATAGATCTGTATGATACTAACTTCAAGTCTCTGAAGAAAGAAATTAAAGAAGATCTCAAAAGATGGAAAGATCTCCCATGCTCATGAATTGGCATGATCAACATTGTAATAATGGCTATCTTGCCAAAAGCAATCTACCGATTAAATGCAATATCCATCAAAATTCCAACTCTAATTTCAACGAATTAGAAAAAACAATCTGCAAATTCATCTGGAATAACAAAAAACCTATGAGAGCAAAAACTCTTCTCAAGGATAAAAGAACCTCTGGTGGAATCACCATGCCTGACCTAAAGCTGTAAAATTGTGATTAAAAACTGCCTGGTGGTATAGCAACAGAGAAGTAGAACAATGGAATAGAATCGAAGACCCAGAAATGAACCCACACACCTATGGTCACTTGATCTTTGACAAGGGAGCTAAAACCATCCAGTGGAAAAAAGACATCGTTTTCAACAAATGGTGCTGGCACAACTGGCAGTTAACATGTAGAAGAATGGGAATTGATCCATTCCTACCTCCTTGTACTAAGGTCAAATCTAAGTGGATCTAGGAGCTCCACATAAAACCAGAGCACTGAAACTTATAGAGGAGAAAGTGGGGAAAAGCCTCGAGGTTATTGGCACAGGGGAAAAATTCCTGAATAGAACAGCAATGGCTTGTGATGTAAGATCGAGAACTGACAAATGGGACCTCATGAAACTGCAAAGCTTCTGTAATGCAAAAGACACCATCAATAAGACAAAATGGCCACCAACAGATTGGGAAAGAATCTTTACCTATCCTAAATCAGATAGGAGACTAATATCCAATATATATAAAAAACTCAAGAAGGTGGACTCCAGAAAATAAAATAACCCCATTAAAAAATGGGGCTCAGAGCTAAACAAAGAATTCTCTCCTGAGGAATACTGAATGGCTGAGAAACACCTGAAAAAATGTTCAGCATCCATAATCATCAGGGAAATGCAAATTCAAACAACTCTAAGATTCCACCTCACACCAGTCAGAATGGCTAAGATCAAAAATTGAGGTGACAGCAGATGCTGGGGAGGATGTGGAGAAAGAGGAACACTCCTCCATTGTTGGTGTGATTCCAAGCTTGTACAACCACTCTGGAAATCAGTCTGATGGTTCCTCAGAAAATTGGACATGGTACTACAGGCATATCCACAATACCTCTCCTGGGCATATATCCAGAAGATGTTCCAACTAGTAAGAAAGAAACATGCTCCAGTATGTTCATAGCAGCCTTATTTATAATAGCCAGAAGCTGGAAAAAACCCAGATGCCCCTCAACAGAGGAATGGATACAAAAAATGTGGTACATTTACACAATGGAGTACTACCCAGCTATTAAAAAATGAATTTATGAATTTCCTAGGCAAATTATTGGACTTGGAGGGCATTATCCTGAGTGAGGTAATCCAATCACAAAAGAACTCCAATGATATGTACTCACTGAATAAGTGGATATTAGCCCAGAAACTTAGAATATCCAAGATATAAGTTATAATTTGCAAAACACATGAAACTCAAGAAGAATGAAGACCAAAATTTGGACACTTTGCCAGTTCTTAGAATTGGGAACAAAACACCCATGGAAGGAGTTACAGAGACAAAGTTTGGAACTGAGACAAAAGGATGGACCATGTAGAGACTGCCATATCCAGGGATCCATCCCATAATCAGCCTCCAAACGCTGACACCATTGCATACACTAGCAAGATTTTGCTGAAAGGACCCAGATATAGCTGTCTCTTGTGAGACTACGACGGGGCCTAGCAAACACAGAAGTGGATTCTCATAGTCAGCTATTGGATGGATCACAGGGCCCCCAATGGAGGAGCTAGAGAAATTATCCAAGTAGCTAAATGGATCTACAACCATATAGGTGGAACAACATTATCAACTAACCAGTACCCCGGAGCTATTGACTCTAGCTGCATATGTATCAAAAGATGGCCTAGTTGCCCATCACTGGAAACATTATCCCATTGGACTTGCAAACTTTATATACCGCAGTACAGGGGAACGCCAGTGCCAAAAAGTGGGAGTGGTTGGGTAAGGGATTGGAGGGGAGGGTATGGGTAACTTTTGGGATAGCATTGGAAATGTAAAAATATATGTATAAAAAAAGAAGGTTGAGCTTCACTGCTCTAGAGAACTCTAAGACATCTTAGTAGTTAGCAGTGGCTAGTTGACAAGCATGTAGAAATTTTTCCACCTATTATATTATAATTTTTTAAAAAAATACTTATTTATTTTATGTATATGAGTACCTTGTAGCTGTCCTCAGACACAACAGAAGAAGGCATCAGATTTCATTACAGATAGCTGTGAGTCACCATGTGGTTGCTGGGAATTGAACTCAGGACCTCTGGAAGAGCAATCAGTGCTCTTAACCACTGAGCAATCTCTACAGCCCCTTACAATTTAATTTGTAATAAAACATAGAATTTAGATTATTAAAGCTAGTTAAATTGAATTTCCATAAAAATCCATGTTCAAAAAATTGCCACTCCATTAGATAAGTAATTAATTATTTGTCTGTGGAGTCAGTGATGTGTGATATATCCACCAATAAGGAACTAACCAAGCCTTACCCTACTTTCCTATTACAGCCTAAATTTAGATTCTTGCTGAAACTTTCTTCCTTATTATGCCGTAATGTCAGATTCCTGCCTGAAGCCCATTTCCTTGTCTTTGGTCAATGTCAGACTCTTGCTAAGCAGTACTCCAGAAGGTTTTCCACATCTCCCCACTTAATTTAATAAACAAGACTGATCCTGTCTTAGGTTGTTCTGACAAGAATGCCCTCCTTACATGTCCTCAAGACATGTGCAGCTTGTTTTTGTTATATGAACAAAAATGGCCTTTTAATGTTTGTTATAAACAAACATGACCTGTTAGTGTTAGGAACAAACATGGCCTTTTGGCACATGCCTTTGTCTTAGGTCAGCAAGGCCCTTGTGTAGAATCTTACCCGTCCTTGGCTTACCAGCCTGTTAAATTAATAACTCTCTTTGGGGGTTCATTCTTAGTTTCAAGCCATGTACTTGGGCCGCTAACATGTTGATGCTGTTAAAGGGAAGCTTTAACACGATGGGCTGGAATAAGAGTATTCCCAGGACTAGAAGGGCTTGCATGATCAAGCCTTAAATACCATTCTTGAAGCTTGACCAGGATGGAAATACTGACTTCAGGCCATGAATAATCCTATCAACATCAGCAGCATCGAATCTTAGTGGAGCAGCATTCTTTAAATTCATAATCTCTGTGTGCAAGTCTAAGACATCTAGAGAGGTATTGGAATCATGCCAAATACCCTGCAAGTGTCTTTGAACCCTTTCCAAATTATAGTGACTGTTGTTGTAAACCTTAGAAGTAACACAAAGCCACTGGTATTTGGCATGGCACTCGAGATGGCTCCTCACTTTCAGGCTCTGAACCTACTCTCCGATAATTTGAATTGTATTATATATAAAGAACATCAATCCATTGTTCCAAATGCCTATCTAAATCTTCCTGGTTACTCAGAGCATTAGTAACATATTTTGCTAAATAGTTAACAAAAGTAGCTGTCTTAACTTCTTGTGTCAAAGCTAGCTATCAATGCAATTAAAGCCACTATACCAGCAATAATCAAGCCTACTGCCCTTTTGCTTCTGCTTAAAACCTGACTCACTTCTTCCAGTACCTCCAAGTTTTTTTTTTTTTTCCGGAATAACAAGGCCCTGAAATATTCACAGGCAATAAAACAAAAGCTGCTTAATAGACCACCATACTAGACATGCCAATTTTCAGCACACTAACACAATTAGAATGTATACAATCAATACAACTCACATTAAATATTGTAAAAAAAAAAAAAAAAACAGAAGTAATTTTGTCATGACCAATTAAGAAAAGATTTCGAGCACTAACACTTGTTTGAAATCCAGATCCTGTCTCAATTTTATCTGTAACTAGAATAACTTTATAGAGAGATACAGTTAACTTCCATATATGCCTTTGGAAATGGCCTGTTTCTAATTGCCAAAAGCCTATGAACATCTCTTTTTGGTCAATGTCTGACTGATTCCCTGCCCAATCAATAATTGAATTATATTGGAAACATTAAACCACATTGGGGGTTGATTAAAACATTCTTCCCAACTAATAACTTTGTTCAATGCCTGTTCCACATCCTCTGTGGGTACAGATCCACAAGGTTGTAGCTCATAAGGGTCAGGGGCAAATCCCTTATAATGTTTTGGCATGCCTATGTTTATGATCTGAGTTACAGTTTGTGAAGCCTTTTTCATCCACATTTGAGGAAACACTGAAATACACCCATCATTTGTACTATTCTTCACAAAGCAAATAAGAATCCCATTACCCAAATGCATTGAAAGTCACAGCCTTATTATAAATTGAATCCCTTGTCCAAGGGGGTCCAAGAAGTTGAGTATTATTACTGGTGACAAGAACCTCCAGTCTGGTCCATACTGCTGGATGTATCAGTAGTAGGTCAGGAACATAGGCCCAGTGGGTTTCACCATGTGCAGGAATCATCATCATAAGTAGGGGAATCAGCAGGAGCATGGGGTTGTTCCATTTGTTGCACCAGCCTCTCTGGCAACCACTGAGCCACATTTTCTTCCTGTGAAAAAACCCAAATGTGACCTTGTCCCCATACGAGTACAGGGTCCTGTCCATGCCATTGGCCTGTCATGGGATCCTTCCACTTCACTGAAGTATACGTAGTTGAAGTGTTAGGATGACAAAAATGCTCAGCTGTTGAATGTCCATGCATATCTAAATTTTTTTAAAAAAAATTAAAATAAAAGAGCATGATTTAAAAAGTTTTGTGGTATACAGGGGGGTATAATTCCCCATTTTTAATTTTATGAAGATATTGTTTTAAAGTTGCATAGGCCCATTCCACAATGTCTTGTCCTTGAGGATTATAAGGAATTCCAGTAGTATGGGTAATGTTAAATTGTTGACAGAAAGTTTCAAATGCTCGACTGCAATACCCAGTTCCATTATCTGTTTTAATCTGACAGGGAGCATCCAGTATAGAAAAATAATGTAGACAATGATTAATTATGGTTTTAGTTGCTGCTCATGTTAAAGCAGTTGCAACTAGAAAGCCTGAAAAGGTGTCAATATTCACATGTACATATTTTAAATTTCCAAAATCAGAAATATGAGTAACATCCATTTGCCATAATTGATTAGGTATAAATCCTCAAGTATTAACACCATTATGTGGCACAGGTAAAAATTGAGGACATTCAGTGCAAGTCTTTATAATCTGACATGTACATTCTCTAGAAATACCAATTTGTTGTCCCAAGCTATTATTATTTTGATGATGGAAAGAATGAGATTGTTTGGCCAATTGTTCCTGTGTAAGACTTACAACCTTCCTGGTATACAAATCTTCTGTGGCACTACCCTCACTAAGGGGTCCTGGCAATTGAGTATGAGCTCTTAAATGGCCTACAAAATAAGGAACTTTACGTTCTCTTAAATTGAGTTGTATTTGCATAAATAATTGCAAAATTTGAGAATTAGCAGTATGTAATAGGGAACAGTTTCAAGTAGTTTTAAACCATGAGTTATATATTGGCTGATGGTACACAAATTAAAAGCTTGATTTTTCAGGATTTCAAAAACAGCAGCTACAGCATGTAGTACAATTATTTGTGCTGAAGCAGGGAGAAACTCAAGAGAATGAACATGTGATCCAATCTTGTATAATGCCTTCCCATTGGATGAGCCATCTGTAAATATAGTAAGTACATTCTCTATAGGCTGCATGGGTAAGTTTACAGGGTATACAAAAGCATGCATAGAGGCAAATTGTAACAATTTGTCTTTTGGATAATTATTATCAATTTTGCCTAAAAATATTTGGACATGCAATAGGCCAGATATCAGTATTTTGCAATAACCAATCTAATTGCTGTTTGGAATAAGGGAGAAATATTTCATCAAGTTCTTTCCCAAAATATTTTTGTGACTCTATCTTACAATTCTGTATTAACACAGCAACAGCCTCATAAGAAGGCATTAAAACTTTCTTTGGAGACAAAGAAAGATGAATCCACATTAACGGTCCCTTTTGCCAAAGGACTGCTGTGGACTCATGAGTTGTAGCAATAATGCAAGCAGCCAACAACTGATCATAGTCTATATAATGTATCTGTTGTTGGCTAATAGCTTCCTCTACTTTCTGCAAAGCTATTCATCCCTCATCTGTTAATTGTCAAGGGGAATTAGGATTTGCACTCCCCTTGAGGGTATCAAATAGAGGTTTAAGTTCTCCTGTAGTAAGCTTAAGGTGAGGTCTTAGTCAATTAATATCTCCTAACAACCTTTGAAAATCATTTAGAATAAGTAAATTATTTTTTCTTACTTGAATTTTTTGTGCTGAAATTTGTTTAGGATATAACTTATGTTCCAAATATTGAAAAAGGAATTCTCCTTTGAATCTTTTCTAGAGCAACAAATACTCCAAAATTTTAAAGCTCTTTGTGTAAGTGCAAAGCCTCATAGTAAAATTCCATCAGAGGAACCAGCTAATAAAATACCCATATAATCAATAAAATACACTGTATTGTAGCAGTGACAAAAAATTTTTACATAATGTAGGGCTATTAGCCTTTCCTTGAGGCAAAACTTTCTAATGATATCGCTTCATGGGTTCTTTAAAATTACAAGCAAGCTCACTAAAAGCAAACCCTTTACAATCATCAGGATGCAAAGGAATAAAGAACTATCTTACAAATCTATAATAATTCTATAATGGAGTAGGCAGGCCAGTTTTTAATGCCTCTACAAGTTCAATAGTCTCATTAACCTTTTGCAAACCCTGCAACAATCTCCAACTACCAGATTTTTTCTTAATTACAAATATGTGAGAGTTAGAATCCCAAGCCTGTGCTTGAATTTTAAGTTTCTCTTGTAACACCAGAGCACAACCAGAATTTTGGGAAGCAAAACCTAATTTTAACAGTGTAAACAACCCATTCTCTTTAAAAATCAACACCAAAAGTATTACTTTCACATTACAAAGCTTTTAAGTGTCTCTCTACTTCTGAACTGCAGCTATTGAGCCTGGGTCATTCAGAGCACGCAAGAACTTTGGAAAGCAAAACTCAAACTCCAACAATTTAGTCTCTCCAAAAAACACTAAGTGAATCACCTCCATGCTACAAAGTTTGGGTGCCTGTTCCTGCACACAAATTCATACCTCAAAGAGACACTGCCATAAATCCTATCTTTTATAAGTCTGGTTTCTAGGATAAGAATTACATAAAATATTACTCAATTTAGGTGCATCTTTAGAGATCTGTTTCCATGGGTTGACTCATGCCACATGTTGTAGTTATGAATTACTCCAACCCGGAGTTACCAGTTTTAATCCAACTTTCTGTTACCAATGTTAAACATTTTTAACCATGCCAAATAACTTATAAGTCAATAATCTATAAACAAAACATGTAGAAGATATTTATGCTTTTAAGACCAGTCAGAAACAAAAATGAAGAGACTGCATACATTTACTTATTTAAACCAAACAAAATTCTTAAGCTTTCTAGTGAAAGATCCTGACAGAATGTAAAAGGTCACAGAAGCCCTGAAATTGGCAAGATAAATGTCACTGTTAGCAGAACTAGTTTCACTGATTTAGAAAAGTAGATATGCACATTGCTCTGGCCATTCCTTGAACCTGTGTGTCTGCCAATGTTTTGACCGTTCCTTGAACCCATTTGTGTGCCCACTGATGAAGCCCATTGCCAGGTGTTTGTGATATTGGTTGCTGAGAAAGAGTCAGAAAATCTCCCCAGCAACCACAGCCGGGCCAATCCTGAGTTGCTACACCTGCACCAGACTCTTTCCTTGTACCCCTCCCATACCCATTTCTTGAGAATAGACATTGTTTAGATCCGGAAATCCCCTACTACCCCTTCTCCTTTCCCCCCTGAGGGCCTATAAAAACTGGGACCTCTTTCCCCTCGAGGTCAACTCCTCTACCCCTGTGTGGGTTATGAGTCGTCCAAAGAGCTCTGGCTTTTCCTGAATAAAGCCTGATGTAGTTTGCATCAAGCTTGGTCTATCGTGAGTACTTGGGTGTCCTCTATTGTCCTGAGGCCTGAGAAAGGGGCTCCTCTCGGAGTCTTTCACTAGCTGTAATTTTAAGAGAGGAACACCTTCTCACCTGATGAATCCAATAATCACAAGCACAGATATTATTCTAGGAGAAACAACCATCAGTTCCCTTACTATAGAACTTGAGAAGCTGCTGACCCCTTTAAGAGCAGCTTTTCAGAGAACCTCCTGGCAGGGCTTCCCTAGCTGTGCTAGACTCCTAGCTACAGGTGTAGGGCTCCAAAGGCCAATTCATACTCTTTCTCTCTCTCTCTCTCTCTCTCTCTCTCTCTCTCTCTCTCTCTCTCTCTCTCTCTCTCTCTCTCTCTCTTTCTCTCTCTCTCTCTCTCTCTCTGAAATGAGTTAAAACTAAATCATTCATTTTAGTTCAGTTAGGGCTGAACAACCAGAAGATAAAGTTTCAACTGTTTTTTCTTTTGAACATGAACCAAAGAACAGTCAATCAAACCACAAAACAAAAACACAGACTTAACATAAAACAGTCTGTTTTGACAGTCATGGACGGATTGGTGTGCCAAGGACAGACAATATACATAGAGGGAAGAGAATTAGACATCCCAAAGGGACCCAGATATCCTACCTAAGAGACCCAGAACCAAGCATATCCTTTCTTTTCTACTACCTCTGGTAGGTGGTGGGATAGAAGGGAGGATAAAGCATTTAAAGAGTATCATTGAAAATAAGATTTGAAAAAAAATTAAAGTTAACAATGACCTACCATGCAAGGTGTGTCCAGTACTGCAATAATGCTTAGACAGCTTATAAGGGTTAACCAACTCTTCTTCTATTGTACTTGAGGTCTCTTCCACACTAGAAAATTCATGCCTGTTATTTTAAAAATGGTCGAAACCCATGGCTAGGGAAGTCAAAGGTCCTAGGAAAGAACCTACTGATTGATGTTTTCCTAACTAGTCATGTTATTAAAATGCCTTCTAAATATATTTGTTTATATCAATAGGTTAGTGCTGCTCCTAACCAAAGGCAGAGAAGCTTCTTGTGCTAACTGGGCAGTAATTAATATAGAGATGAATTACTGTTCAAAGTGCTTAGAAGAAATGAATGGGAGGATTCAACAATAGATGGGACAAACTCAGGGAATATCAAGGAAGGTGGAGTACAAAGAATGCAAGAGCCAGAGGATTGGGAAAAGCACTGTGCAAATCCCGGGTTGCTACACCTGCATCAGACTCTTTCCTTGTACCTTCTGGTATCCTCTGGAAATGATGTGACTGCTGTACAAGACCTACTCAATATCAAGCCAGTTACAAATTCCAGCATGGAGGTGGGACAGTTTCCCAGTCTGGAATTTATTGTGTACCAAAGTCTGGCCTCCAATGGGGGCACCCCATGTAAGAAGAAAGAGGAATTTGGGGAAGGGGAAGGAGGAGAAGTAAGAAGAAGAACCCATCAACCTGACTGTGTATATATATAATATATATATATATACATATGGAGAGAGAGAGAGAGAGAGAGAGAGAGAGAGAGAGAGAGAGAGAGAGAGAGAGTGTGTTAAACAAGAAGACGATGAGATGAGTGAGCAAGAGCAGAGAAGTCTCATGGGTTTAATATCATAACCCAGACCCATTGGGATGCTTGGGCATGAATATGGGATAATATAGGAGATGGGACTATAAGATATTAAATAAACAATATGACATTACACACCTCTGAATTTAGAAAAGAGTAAGTTCTATTTAACAGAAGAAAGAAAAGTAAGGGTAGAGAAGAGTGAGATAAACTAACACTGGAGAAACACAGAACAAGAAGACAAATGAACTTTCTTTCACAAATCAATGAATAAAACTTTTAGTTAGACTAATAATTAAACAAGACCCAGGAGTAAAATTGTGAATGAGATTTTCCCAGTCTTTTGATATGAGAGTTCTGTATGTATAGAGAGATAGTCTCCTATGTTCTTCCTCAGTTTTAGTAAATAAATGGGCTAAATTGGGTAGAGTGGAAGCTGGGTCCTGCCTGAGTTATTCACCTACTCCAGCTAAACAATGATCTTTGCTGCCTCATGTCCATACTGATTAACCTTGGCATGAGGACCTGGGAGGCTATGACTGTTGTACCCTCCTGCAAGCTGACCTTGCTTTACAAACTTCTAGCCCACTTGGGTGAATGTCCCCTCATATCTGTTAATATATTCACAGTTGTGGGAAATACCATAGCTGAGTAAAACCTCTCAGTGTCTCTGAGTGTGGGGGAAGCAACCCAATCCAAACAGTATATGGTGGGATGGGAAAGTAATCATGAGAACTTAATGACCCTGGCATTTTTGGCTCTAACAGTCTTTATCCCAGCTCCTATATAACACAGCATGTCTCACTCTTCAGCATTAGATTGCTACTCTTATACAACAATGCCTTCTGATTTCCTTTTCACTGTAGACACTGATTCTCACCACGTGGACTTGAAAGTATGAAATTGTGTCCAAGTCACAATCATTTTTCTAGGGTCACAGTTGTCATAAAGGAGAACATCACTTGAATCAGGTCAAAGGAGAGGCCCCTGAGATTTGAAGAGATAAAAACACAGATACTTGTAACGTGGTTGGACTGCTTGTGATAAATTTCCATCATAGCACATATAGCAGAATATTCAGAATATCAGTTTGCTTGTGGACTTACAATATGACTTACTTAGAGAATGGGATATCGTCATCACTCAGAAGAGGAAATCTCTGGAAGGATGCAGTTGAAGAGGATGGATATGTGAGTGATGGCAGCCCAGCCGCCCAGTGTGGAGTCTGGGTTTGAGAGTTGTAAAGAGCACCAACAGTACAGAGGGTTTGTACAGTCCGGAAGCTTATCTACAGCTAGCAGACTTTGGGTGGTATTTGATGGAGTTTCAAAGCACGCAGACGCTAAATGTAAAAATGTTTGTTTACTTGAGGATATATCTAAAACAATAGGATATGTAAATATTTGACTTTCTTACTGACAAACTAATGGGTAATGAGCATTAGTCTGCTGTGGAAAAATTAGCAACCTCGAAGCCAATACACAGATATCACATTTTGTTAATTTAGATGTTGTATTGTGTCCATTTTTTTATTCCTTCTCCTATTCTTGAAGCTATGATAAAATCAGGTTAATGAATTGCTGCATGATGGCTTTATCTATACCATGTTTAATTAAAGATGATTTCTAATTCTAAAAATTCATTTTAGGGACTTTGCATGGATAAAAAAAATCTCCTTGGGACAGAACCTTTTCTAATAAGCATTTGAGTATCCTGTTTCCTGGGCTAAAATGGAATTCTTGTTTTTATGAAGCTTTGGGAGGGGGAAAATGTATTAGACACAGTTGGGTTAGGAGCTTGGAGTCTCCTTGCAGAGAGATAGGAACAGAACCCCAGCCAACTTCTTACCAATCACTAAAATGAGAGAAGTGTATACACTTCAGGATGAACTTGGCTAAATTCTAGTCACTGGAGACAATATAAAAGGCTCTAGTGGATCTTTCCCAGCAGAGAAGTGCTCATGAAATCTGGTGACTGAGATAAAACTAAAACTAAAGTCTAAGCTGAGTTGTTTTTGTACAACTTGTAGCTTAGGTTGAAAGCCTTTTAGGGCTCAGTCAGAAAAGCTATTAATTTTGCAAACAAATACCAAAAATGCAGACATGTTCTCCAAAATATAAAATGTTCCTTGTATATCATTTTATTGTCTCTTTAAATGTGAAAGAGGACAATCAAATAAATAATATGTTGAGCAAGTATCATTTATATTATATAGCTTAGCATGTAATGTGGCAGAAATGCAGGCTATTGAAATTTTATGTTTTGAATTTTAACTCTGAATGTCACAATAGTAAACAAAACTAACTAGCAGGCATTTTTATCTAGCATGACTGTGAAGGAAAACTTTATGGAATAAATGAAATCAAGTTACTTCCCCCTTTTATGTGTAACATCCTTCTTTTACAGTATATTTTAATAGATATACAAATGAACAAAAGGTGACCAATGAATTTTGGATTCTAGGTTGCTACTTTCTCCACAGCAGACAGAAGCTTATTACCTAAAGTTTATCAATGACACAGTCAAGTTTTTACAACTCCCATAGTTTTAAGATATATATCCCCAAGTAAGCAAAATTTTGCTAATGTAAAGTCTGATTGCTTTGCATTTCCATAAAACAACACCAAAAAATGTGCTTAATTATAAATAAGCCTTGGGACTGTACAAACCCTCTGTTGTTGCTGCTCTTTGTCCCTCTCAAACCCAGACTCTACTCTTCATATATGGCCTGTCAACAAGCTTTGTCCAAACCATCACCTCTAAATAAGGAAGGGATTTCTTTTTACATGCAAACATTTCAGCAACATAGCAAGTTCCAGGTAAATCTGGGCTACAAGAAAATCTGCCAAAAAGAAGGAAGAAAAAAAAATAAGAAACAACAACAAAAGAAGAACAAAACCAAGCCAGTCAGCCATTTTTCTTTCTTTTTTTAAAAAAAAAAAGATTTATTTATTTAATGTATATGAGTTTTGTAGATGTCTTTAGACATATAAGAAAATAGTATCAGATTCCATACACATAGTAGTGAGCCCCCAAGTAGTTGCTGAGAATCGAACTCAGGATTTCTAGAAGCACCATCTCTCCAGCCCCTAGCCTGCCATATCAAAGCAAGCTTTTTGCATGTTACTGCCACCTTGTGGTATATTTTTTTCGGTGCTAATCATTACAATCCCTCAGTCATTATAGTAGTAGCTCAAACTAATCACAACCAAGGGCATTTTCTTTGAATAGCATTTAGCATCTTCTCCTCACATCACTAATTTACAAAGTACTCAAAAGTATGTTTCAAGAAAGTTGGGAAAAGCCTTAAAGATATAGGCACAGGGGAAAAATTCCTGAAAAGAATAGCAAAGGCTTGTGCCATAAGATCACAAATCTACAAATGGGACTTCATAAAATTGCAACGCTTCTTTAAAGCAAAAGACACTGTCAATAAAACAAAAAGGACACCAACAGATTGGGAAAGGATCTTTACCAGACCTAAATCTAATAGGGAATGAATATCTAATATATACAAAGAACTCAAGAAGCTGGACTCCAGAAAACCAAATAACCCTATTAAAAAAGGGGTACAAAGCTATCAATTGTCAACTGAGGAATACCAAATGGCTGAGAAGCACCTGAAAAAGTATTCAACATCCTTAATCATCAGGGAAATGCAAAGCAAAACAAACCTGAGATTCCACCTCACACCAGTCAGAAAGGCTAAGATCAAAAATTCAGGTGACAGTAGATGCTGGTGAGGATGCAGAGAAAGAGGAACATTCCTCCATTGTTGGTGGGATTGCAAGCTGGTACAACCACTCTGGAAATCAGTTTGGCACTTCCTCAGGAAATTGGAAATAGTACTACCAGCAGATCTAGCAATATCTCTCCTGGGCATATATGCAGATGTTCCAACATGTAATAGGTACACATGCGCTACTATGTTCATAGCAGCTTTATTTATAATAGCCGGAAGCTGGAAAGAACCCAGATGTCCCTCAACAGAGGAATCAATACAGAAAATGTGGTACATTTACACAATGGAGTACTAATCAGCTATTAAAAACAATGAATTTATGAATTTCTTAGGCAAATGGATGGATCTGGAGTATATCATCCTGAGTGAGGTAACCCAATCACAAAGAACACCCATGATATGCACTCACTGATAAGTGGATATTAGCCCAGAAACTTAGAATATACAAGATACAATTTGCAAAACACATGAAACTCAAGAAGAAGGAAGACCAAGGTATGTTTAGTCCATTCCTTCTTAGAATGCGGAACAAAAAACCAATGGAAGGAGTTACAGAGAAAAAGTTTGGCGATGATACTGAAGGAAATATCATTCAGAGACTGCCCCACCTTGGGATCCATACCATACTCAACCACCAAACACGTACAATATTGCATATACCAGCAAGATTTTCCTCACAGGACCATGACATAGATGTTTCTTGTGAGGCTATGCCAGTGCCTGGCAAATAAAAAGTGGATGCTCACAGTCATCTATTGGATGGAACACAGGGCCCCCAATGAAGGATCTAGAAAAAGTACCCAAGGAGATGAAGGGATCTGCATCACTATAGGTGGAACAACAATATGAACTAACCAGTACCCCCAGAGCTCATGTTTCTAGCTGCATATGTAGCAGAGGATGGTCTGTTGGGCATCAATGGGAGGAGAGACCCTTGGTCTTGTGAAGATTATATGTCCTAATATAGGGGAAGGCCAGGGCCAGGAAATAGGAGTGGGTGGGTTGGGGAGCAGGGCGGGGGAAGGGTATAGGGGACATTCAGAGAGGAAACTAGAAAAGGGGATAACATTTGAAATGTAAATAAAGAAAATATGTATAAAAAGTATGTTTCAGAGGAACTTAGTCACTAGAACATAAAACAGATATTTGGATCTTGCACTAATTGCACTAAAGAATAGTAACCACCTCACTCTACCACACCTTAATATATAAAAGTACACTTTATACAATTTACAATATTGACAGTATGCATAACTGAAGGTTATCTCTAAAACACTTTTTTTTTCTTTTTTTTTCTTTTTCTTTTTTTGGTTTTTTCGAGACAGGGTTTCTCTGTGTAGCCCTGGCTGTCCTGGAACTCACTTTGTAGACCAGGCTGGCCTCAAACTCAGAAATCCGCCTGCCTCTGCATCCTGAGTGCTGGGATTAAAGGCGTGTGCCACCACGCCCAGCTTTCTAAAACACTTTTTAAGTGGAATGCAGAGAAGGGAGATTTAGTCAATATAGCCATTAGGAAGAGGATAAGTGACTTCCTGAAGTCTGTTCTTGGGGTCCTGAATTGAGATTAATGCTTAAATACAGAATTAGAGATATGAAGTCTTAGTCAAAGTATGATTCTGTGCATCATTGACACTTCTTGTCTGAGACTCAGTCTTATTCTATAAAGGGTTCCATGATAGTTTGAGTAAAAATGACACACCATAGATTCATTTATTTGAAGGCTTAGCCATAAGGAAGTGGCACTACTTGAGAAGGATTAGGAGGTGTGGCCTTGTACTACTTGAGGTCTAGTTGGAAAAACTGTTACTGGGGGTGGGTTTTTACATTTCCGAGGATCAAGCCAGACCCAGTGCCTCTCTTTACTTGATGCCTTTAGATCTGGATGTAGATCTACTTCTCCAGCACCACATCTGATTGTGTGCCACCATGTTTCCTGTTGTGTCTGTGATATGGAGTCTCACCAGTGAGGACACACACACACAGGACACACTCAGATCCTTCTGCAGCATAGCTTTAATGCATCTAGAGAGAAAGATCATCAGCTTCTGGGGGAGGAGGCCCAGAACACAGGAAACTCAGTCCGTAAATAGGCCACAAGAGGGGTTGGAGACATATTTCACCCTGACTGGCTGCTCACTATCAGCCCAGATGATGCTACGGGACAGGCAGGGCACAAGGAATGGAAAAATACCCCAGCACATACGCAGACTATTTGTTTACCAGTTAGAACACCGGATATAAGCGCCATCTTGTAATGGCGATTACAAGGGCGGCTCCTCACATCTCCCACTTTTCTTTTATTTAAAAGGCAACAGGCCACCCAGCACTGAGAGTGGAGATCGGGGTCAAATCCCCAGTGTGCAAAATAGGGGCATTACACAAAACCTTCTCCTAGGCTCGTCACCCGGAGGGGGCTTGGTCCGCTCCCGTGTCGTTTTTCCTGGGGCATGGACACTTGGACTCTCAAACTTCATACAAGATGACATGTCTCCCTAGAATAGGCTCATTTTATGCTGCAGAGCCTTTCTACTGCAGTGCTTAGCCGTGCAACTCTCTCTGGCTGCTGAAGCACACTCACTCTATCCCGTGCAATGAGACTAGCCTCATGGGGTGTAAGAGCTGAGCAGCCAGTGACCTATTGCTTAAGTATAAATAACCATATATCAGGGGAGGCACCATGTTCTAATGCTGCAAGTGCTTCGGCTATCACCATCTTGTCCCTTTTTGTTTGGGCTTTAAGTTTACAGACCATCCAGAGCAAAAACAACGTTCCACCACATAGGATCACGGCAAACAAGCCTACCCCCACCCACTCCTTAAAGTAGGAAAATGCAGAGGAAATCCACGTGGAGAAGCCCTTTGTCAGCGAAGGGTCAAGGCGCATAGAATTCACTTGTAGAATAGCAACTCTCAACTCTTGAAGCGTTTGCTCAAATTCCATTGTCCAATTCTGTAACATAACGAGACAAAGATTTTGACAAATTTGCTGCTCTTGTAGAATTTTCAAACTGAACAGAAGTAACACAAAGGCCAGGTATCTTGTATTCACAGCCGAATTGAGCCAACTGCCAAAGAATATCCACTTGCTCTTGGACTAGGTCGATGCATTGATTTATCAACATCAACCCTCCTTGTATCTGTGAGTTGGCTGTGGCCTGTTTATCTAAGGCCATTGTGACTGTCATAGAAAGCTCATTAATAGTTTGTATTGTTTGAACAGTAGTAGATAGAGTGAGTGCCGAGGCCGTGATAGAGGCTGCAACCACCGATGTGGACACCAGTCCAACTATGATAGCAGAAATACCAAAATCTCTTTTCCCTTGAAACAAATTCAATCTATTGGGGGCATCTACAGGAACAGGAACAAATCTAGGCATGTGGGTAACCAAAGCAAAAGGATATTTCTTAGCATCCCAACATAAGGCATAAAAACATTTTTCTTGTGAGCAATCTATCTCTATCTGATTCTGATTTAAGCTTCTGTTACTTACCACCCACAAAAAAGGGAACCATACACATCCCGGGGTGGTGTTAAAATTTACCTCTTTCTGTTTTTTATATCTAACATTGGAGGTGGTCCATTTAAAAGAATTTGGACTCTTCTTATCAGACCAACCGGTCTTCAAGGTACTTTTCCAATCAAAGGTCAATTCTCCTTTCTCACTAGAACCTCTTCCAATCATTGCCATGGGGGCGAGATCAGTACAGCTTCCATTAACCCCACAAAGCAACCACTGATCAAAAGGGTTAGTATTAGTTCGGAGGGGGTCCATAGTACTAAAATCATATCCAGCAAAAGTATCATTATACTCTCTACTAATATATGGGGAAAAGGAAAAATATTTCTCTACTGCCCAAGTATATTTTTTAGCTTGGCAACCTGTCCAAGGTAACATTACATCTTCCATGGACCCTTCCTTGCAAAAGGGTGCCATTCTTGGTTGTGAAGGCGGCTTATTTCTAGATCTTCCACCTTTTCGGCTGGGCCACCATCCTCTTATAACTATGGTATCAGCCTTTATATCAGTAGTTATGCTCCAAGAGCTCTTTCTTAACCAGGCTGCTGATTGATAATGCAAGGATATACATTGCCTCTTATCTTGTAATGAGGAAATTAACATAAAGCACAGGCTTCCCTGAAGGAAGAAGGTTCTATTATCTAGTAAAGCTTAAATCTGTTCATCTAAGGGTAAATAAGCAAGTCCCAGTTCTTTATCTGTAGTGAAAAAGTGTGGAAATATTTGTGCATTATGCATAACTGGCATAGGAAGAGGGAAAGTTGACATAATTCCCCATCTCCCAGCATTATCCAATTTTAAGAAATTAAGAGTAAATATTATAAGGGATGGAGCCATCTTTGGCATCATAGCCTTTATCTCCCCCTTTGTTTAATTAAATAGGACTTGAAAGTGCGATGGGCACGTTCTACAATGTCTTGTCCTTGAGGATTATAAGGAAGGCCAGTCAGATGAGTCACATTCATCTGATGGCAAAACTGTCATGAATGTTTTTGACTAACAAGAACAGAACATTTGTTTCTAGGGTGGCTTTTCAGCCCAGTCATATATACTATTTAGATTTACAAAATAAACAGCCAAGACTTATCTGTTTAGTCTTTCTTGCCAGTGGCTAACTTCAGCTTAGGAATTTTTTTTGAATAGGAGCCAGGTAATGATGTATGCACTCTCATATGTTGAATATAAAAGGGGTGCTCACGCATCAAAATACAATCTTGTATTTTCATCAAAATTTTATATACTGAACAGTTAGTCAGTTTTAATATAACATGAAGAGTGACTAATTACACTTTCAATTGTTTCTCTTGAAGAGAGATTGTAACTAGAATGCTTGAAAAGTCATTATAGTCACATGTGTAAAATTTATTTATTAATCAGAAATTAGAGAAAGTCTTTAAGTTGTCTCTACAAATAGCTATCTTTTAAAACCCAAATAAATATAAGAATCCTGAGTTTGTATCTTTTCAGGAGCTATCTGTAATCTTTATCAGTTAAAGCTTTATGTAAACCTCTATAACACAAAAGCAAATCCTGAGGGTCTTTTCCAGGCAACTTAGGACAATTTCTTAACTGCCCAAAAACAATTTTCTTAAAGAAACAGTATTTTTTCTTATAAGTTTCATAAGCAATTGCAAGCTCTGAGATATAATATTAACTATTAATATACAACTTAAAGTTTAATTATTCAACTTTTTTAAACACCATCTTCAGCACACAATTTAATTACCTGTGCTGAAACAGGATAAGCATGTGATTTAATTTACATATACTTTTCTCCCATAGAAGGGTTGTTTTTAAATACAGTAAATGGGATGTAAGCATGCATGAAGATACAAAAGCATGCATAAGCAATATTTAACTTATCTTAGGATGAGTATTAATTTTATTTAGAATGATGGTATGCAATAGATCAAATATCAATATTCTGCAATAACCAATTGCTGCTTGAAACAAGGAATTCTTAATTAGCACCACAGCAGCCTTATAATAGGATGTTAAAACTTTGAGGTGAAGAAGGATGATTTTACATTAATGTTTATTTTTGCCAAAAAAATAGCTATAGACACATTTAATAAAAATAACTAGGATATATAACTAATATGTGATTACCACCAATTACAATTGATACCAATAGATTACAGAAGTTTCTTCTACTTTCTGTTAAAGCCTTTTTTGTTCCCACCAGTTAATTGGAATCTCACTTGATAGCACCTAACAAAGGCTTAGGTTCTCCTGTGGCAAGTTTAAGGTGAGGTCTTAGCCAATTAACATATCCTGTAAGCTTTTGGAAATAAAATTTTGAAGTAAATTTGTACCAATTTTCCAGTATGATTGAAACCCTAATTATTAAAAAAGATATTGCCTCTGAAACTTATGAAGCAACAATTATTCCCCAGAACTTTAAACTTCCCTTTAGAGACATTAGCTAATAAAATACTTTTCACTTAGGAAACAATATATACTGAAAGATTTAAACCTTTTGCTTTTTGTATTGAAGCTGATAATATTTTTTTTTTTACATATTGTTAAGCTATGTTAACGATACCCAGGGGCAAAAGCCTTTAATGGTCACCAGTTCACTAGAAGTAAACTCTTTACAAATTGAAAAAATTAAACTTTTAAATCTATAACAATTTTATATGAAGTAGGCAAGTTATTTTGAAATGCCTTTATAAGTTTTATAGCCTAATTGAACTTTTTTAAACTTTTGAATTTAAATTTTATTTAGAACAACATCTGGCTAGGTCTGTAATAAGGCTCTGAGAAGTGTCACACAAGCCGAGCTGAAGCTGCTCCCCTTTGAGCTCTGCCTCAACCCAAATGCAAACTTTTTTTCAATATAAACATTCTGTCAGAGTCTTGGCTCAAAGATTATCCCTATGTTGAAGTATCCTTAAAGAATTGTTTTCTTGTGTTTGTTCATGTTGTTTGGAAAGACTCTAACCTTGAGTTCCCAATTTTAAGCTAACTTTCTGTTACAAGCGAAAGGTTGCCTGCCCCTTTAAGAGCTCCTTTTGTAATTGGCTCTCTGCAAGGCTTGTTCAGCTGTACTTGGCTCCCAGCCACAGTGCAGTTAACTTATCAGCTTGTACTGTGTAAATTAAAACTGCTTTTAAAGCAAGTTTTAACCATTTATATTTTTCAACATGAAACACAGAACAATAATCATTCAAACCATAAAACAAAAAACAAACATGAATTGACAGACATATGGACAATTTGTTTTGGTGCACAAAAAAGAGACAATAGACAGACAGGGAATAGAACCTGGTGTCTCAAAGGGACACAGATATTTTGATCAGAGCTAAGAAAATCTCCATAGGAGCTAGAAAGAAAAACAGGACGTCTCCCATCTTTCTTCTGTTTCCCAGGAGTGCTCTGAAATAGCTTATTTTCATTTCCTCTCTTTTTTGCTAAAAGATCCCAAACAGGGGACAACTGCTCTTCTAAAACTCATCCTCTCTCTCTCTCATGTTCAGACTCTACTTCCTTATCTCCTTCTTCTGGGAATACTGCCAGTGAATGAGAGAAGGCACAGTGACCCTGAGAGCTATCTCTAAGCCTTTAATGAAAGCTGCCTCTTTAGTCAAAGTCTTTGAGAGGAGGGTAAATTGACTTAATTTTATATTATCCTTTGTATCTTTATAATTTATATTATCTTTTGTATCTTTATATTTTATATTATCTTTTGTTTTTCTCTTTTCTCCTTTTCTAAACTCTCCCCTTTTCTAACTTCTGGGGGAGGTCCTTTTTTTCTCAGACATGTCTTTTTTTTTTTCTTTTTATGAGCTCCTTATTTCTCGCTCCGTTCGGTTTCTGACATGCTGTCTCACGGTCAGCCATGACTCTCCGAACTTAACTTCCACTGCAGTTCTGGATCTGCCCCATTTCCGAGGGACCTCCTCAATGCCGGCGATGTTATGGCGTTCCCGGGATGTGTCTGTGATATGGAGTCTCCCCGGCGAGGGCACACACACACAGGACACACTCAGATCCTTCTGCAGCATAGCTTTAATGCATCTTGAGAGAAAGATCATCAGCTTCTGGGGGAGGAGGCCCAGAACATAGGAAACTCAGTCCATAAATAGGCCACAAGAGGGGTTGGAGACGTATTTTACCTTGACTGGCTGCTCACCATCAGCCCAGATGATGCCATGGGACAGGCAGGGCACAAGGAATGGAAAAATACCCCAGCACATACGCAGACTATTTGTTTACCAGTTAGAACACCGAATATCAGCGCCATCTTGTAATGGTGATTGCAAGGGCAGCTCCTCACATCCTGTCATGACAACAACAGGCTAAACATCTGAACCTGTAAGCTATACACAATTAAATGTTTTCTCTTATAAGAGTTGATAAGGTTATGAAGTCTCTTCACAGCAATAGAATAGTGACTAAAACAAGGCCTGACAAATTGTTAGAACTATGTAAAATCTCTTTCCATAAGTAAAGTTTTTCCTCCATTGTGGTCTTCTTCCTTCTCCAAGAATAAAGTTTCTGGGAAAATTCTGCCTTCTGAATGGGGAGAACTCTGTTTCAACAGTATTAAGTTATGTTGAGAGACACAAACATTTTCTTTAGAACAGTAACAGAGTCCTAGACGTAGAAAGCCACCAGATCTTTGCCCAACTGACTCCATGTTGGAAGTACCCTTTAGCAAGCAAAACTGCACAAATACAGTACCACCTGCCAAAAACAAAACCAAGACCTAAAACATCTAAGTCCATAGTTCTGGGAAAGTCGCTTAAGTGTATTAACCTTCCTTTTTGTCTTCTGTGGTTCTGCTTCTGGTTAACTGTTCTTGTTAACTAAAGTCTGTCGCCACAGAACACTTTTTTTATGCTTAAAAGCTCATCTTGAGAAAAGCTAAGTGTTACACAGGGATCCCAAATACACGGTGTAGTCACCAGGCTGCAAATAAAGACATTCATTGGCTTAAACCCTTGTCTTAACAGTGTTTTCTGGTGAATGCCCCACAATGTTTCTGGAGGTTCCACTGGGATTCCAGAGACCAGACATCAAGACACCAGGGGTCTCAGAGATGCGTAGACTAAGGAAGAGTGCAATGTCAGGGGATTCCTGGAGGTACAGAATCTGAGTTGTTCAATGTTCCCAGGGCTCCCTTTGAACAATCACTGCCTGATGCATCAGAGTGGTCTGACACGCCCCCACCCCCGAAAAGAAAAAGAAAAAATTGAAAGTCAACTAGTCTGTCACTTCCAGATATGAGTCTGTCTAAGGATACTTCTGTTTGGACACACATAGGAGAGGTAAGACATGACTGCTGATTCAATGTCCAGGATCCATGTGAGATATAATGTTGGGGCCCAAAAATCCAAAATCCTTATTTCAACTACACAACAAAAACTGACTAGTCAAGGATACCACCACACACTTGGGAGCTGACTGTAATTGTGAAAGATCATCTCTGTAAGTAACTTAAACAGATGACAAAAATTTATTGTACTTAGCCTGCAACTGTTAAATCAGGCCCGCAGAACAGACTTGATAGGTAAACTGCGACATTAGACCAGAATGTTACAGTATTACCTTAGGGCTTCTATTGCTGAGGAGAGACATCATGACCAAGTCAATTCTCATTAGGTATCACAGCAAGAGAGAAAAACACCTGGGCAAACTTGAAACTCCACACCTTCACATCTGATGCCAAAGCACTCTTCAGATATACAACTCTTTTATTCTTGTTGACTGCTGTTGGCAGATCCAGCATTCAGAAGCAAAAAACTGTTGGGCTGGATCCATGTCCTATTAGCTGCTTTGCTTGACAGATATCCCAAAGCTCTGACATATCTCTAAAATCTTCAGGTATCCAAGGAAACTTCAACTTTACAGATTCTTTTTTTTTAATCTTTTTTTAATTGGGTATTTATTTCTTTTACATTTCCAATGCTATCCCAAAAGTCCCACACATGCTCCCCCCTACCCCTCACCGACCCACTCCCACTTCGTGGCCCTAGCATTCCCCTGTACTGAGGCATATAAAGTTTGCATGACTAATGGGACTGTCTTTCCACTGATGACCGACTACGCCATCTTCTGATTCATATGCAGCTAGAGACACGAGCTCTGGTGGCGTATTGATTAGTTCATATTGTTGTTCCACATATAGCATTGGAGATCCCTTCAGATCCTTGGGTACTTTCTCTAACTCTTCCATTGAGGGCCCTGTGATCCATCCAATAGCTGACTGTGAGCATCCACTCCTGTGTTTGCTAGGCCCCGGCATAGTCTCACAAGAAACAGCCATATCTGGGGCTTTTCAGCAAATTCTTGCTAGTGTATGCAATGGTGTCAGCGTTTGGAAGCTGATTATGGGATGTATCCCTAGATATGGCAGTCTCTACATGGTCCATCTTTTCCTCTCAGCTCTAAACTTTATCTCTGTAACTCCTTCCATTGGTATTTTGTTCCCAATTCTAAGAAGGTGCAAAGTGTCCACACTTTGGTCTTTGTTCTTCTTGAGTTTCATGTGTTAAGCAAATTGTATCTTATATCTTGTGTATCCTAAGTTTCTGGGCTAATATCCACATATCAGTGAGTACATATTGTGTGAGTTCCTTTGTGATTGGGTTACATCACTCAGGATGATGCCCCCCAGCTCCATCCATTTGCCTAGGAATTTCATAAATTCATTCTTTTAAATACCTGAGTCGTACTACATTGTGCAAATGTACCATATTTTCTGTATCCATTCTTCTGTTGAGGAGCATCTGGGTTCTTTCCAGCTTCTGACTATTGTAAATAAGGCTGCTATGAACATAGTGGAGTATGTGTCCTTCTTATCGGTTGGAACATCTTCTGAATATATGCCCAGGAGAGGTATTGTGGGATCCTAGGTAGTACTATGTCCAATTTTCTGAGGAAACGCAAGACTGATTTCAGAGTGGTTGTACAAGCTTGCAATCCCACCAACAATGGAGGAGTGTTCCTCTTTCTCCGCATCCTTGACAGCATCTGCTGTCACCTGAATTTTTGATCTTAGCCATTCTGACTGGTGTGAGGTGGAATCTCAGGGTTGGTTTGGTTTGCATTTCCCTGATGATTAAGGATGCTGAACATTTTTTTTTCAGGTGCTTCTCAGCCATTCCTCCCTTGACCAAGGTATCATTGAGAAGAGTGTTGTTCAGTTTCCGTGCAAATGTTGGCTTTCTATTATTTATTTTATTATTGAAATTCAGCCTTAGTCCATGGTGACCTGCTAGGATTCATGGGAAAATTTCAATATTTTTGTATATGCTGAGGCTTGTATTGTGACCAATTATGTGGTCAATTTTGGAGAACGTACCATGAGGTGGTGAGAAGAAGATATATCTTTTTGTTTTAGGAAAAAATGTTCTGTAGTTATCTGTTAGATCCATTTGTTTCATAACTTCTGTTAGTTTCACTGTGTCCCTGTTTAGTTTCTGTTTCCATGATCTGTCCATTGGTGAAAGTGGTGTATGGAAGTCTCCCACTCTTACTGTGTGAGGTGCAATGTGTGCTTTGAGCTTTACTAAAGTTTCTTTAATGAAAGTGGCTGCCCTTGCATTTGGAGCATAGATATTCAGAATTGAGAGTTCCTCTTGGAAGATTTTACCTTTGATGAGTATGAAGTGCCCCTCCTTGACTTTTTTTGATGACTTTGGGTTAAAAGTCAATTTTATTAGATATTAGAATGGCTACTCCAGCTTGTTTTTTCATTCCATTTCCTTGGAAAATTGTTTTCTAGCCTTTCATTCTGTGGTAGTCTCTATCTTTTTCTCTGAGATGGGTTTCCTGTAAGCAGCAAAATGTTGGGTCCCGTTTGTTTAGGCAGTCTGATAGTCTATGTCTTTTTATTGGGGGAGTTTAGTCCATTGATATTAAGAGATATTAAAGAAAAGTAATTGTTGCTTCCTATTATTTTTGTTGTTAAAGTTGGCATTCTGTTCTTGTGGCTGTCTTCTTTTAGGTTTGTTGAGGAATTACCTTCTTGCTTTTTCTAGGTCATGGTTTCCATCCTTTTATTGTTTTTTTTTCTGTTATTATTCTTTGAAGGGCAGGATTCATGGAAAGATAATATGTGAATTTGGTTCTGTCGTGGAATACTTTTGTTTCTCCATCTATGGTAATTGAAAGTTTGGCTGGGTATAGTAGCCTGGGTTGGCATTTGTGTACTCTTAGTGTCTGTATAACATTTGTCCAGGATCTTCTGGCTTTCATAGTCTCTGGTGAAAAATCTGGTGTAATTCTGATAGGCTTGCCTTTATATGTTACTTGACCTTTTTTCCTTACTGCTTTTAATATTCTATCTTTATTTATAGTATTTGTTGTTCTAATTATTATGTGTCGGGAGGAATTTCTTTTCTGGTCCAGTCTATTTAGAGTTCTGTAGGCTTCTTATATGTTCATGGGCATCTCTTTCTTTAGGTTTGGGAAGTTTTCTTCTATAATTTTGTTGAAGATATTTGTTGGCCCTTTGAGTTGAAAATCTTCATTCTCATACTCCTATTATCCTTAGGTTTGGTCTTCTCATTGTCCCTTAGATTTCCTGGATGTTTTGAGTTAGGATTTTTATGCATTTTCCATTTTCTTTTATTATTGTGGTGATGTTCTCTATGGAATCATCTGCACCTGAGATTCTCTCTTCCCTCTCTTGTATTCTGTTGCTTATGCTCACATCTATTGCTACAGATTTCTTTCCTAGATTTTCTATCTCCAGTGTTGTCTCACTTTGTGTTTTCTCTATTGTGTCTACTTCCCTTTTTAGGTCTTGGATGGCTTCATTCAATTCCATCACCTTTTTGGTCGTGTTTTCCTGCAATTCTTTAAGGGATTTTTGTGCTTCCTCTTTATGGTCTTCTACCTGTTTAGCAGTGTTCTCCTGTATTTCTTTGAGTGAGTTATTAAGGTCCTTCTTGAAGTCATCTACTATCATCATGAGATATGCTTTTAAATTCAGGTCTAGCTTTTCAGGTGTGTTGGTGTGCCCTGGACTGGGCGAGGTGGGAGTGCTGGGTTCTGATGATGGTGATTGGTCTTGGTTTCTGTTAGTAAGATTCTTATGTTTACCTTTCACCATATGGTAATCTCTGGAGTTAGTTGTTTTAGTTGTCTCTTGTTAGAGATTTTTCCTCTTGTGATTCTGTTAGCCTCTATCAGCAGACCTTGGAGACAAGCTCTCTCCTTTGAGTTTCAATGGTCAGAGCACTCTCTGCAGGCAAGCTTTCCTCTTACAGGGAAGGTGCACACATATCTGGCAGTCAGACCTCCCTCCTGGCTGAAGATGAAGGCCCAAAACAAGACTTGTCCCAGAAGCTTTGTTGCTTCTGTAGTCCACACTCTCACCTATGCAGACTACTCTCAGCAGAGTCCTGGAACCAAGATGTCTACTGCCGATGTTCAGGCAAATCCATCCCGGGCTGGGCAGACACCTATCCTCTCAAGTTTACAGATTCTTGTTCCAATGTCTGGGATCTATATATGATCATCTAGTCTCCTCCAAAGGGTCACATCTCCAGCTCTGCCCTCTGTAGCATTTTGGTTGACACCTTTCCACTGCTGCTGTTGTTATTGGTGGTCATACCATGGTACTGTTTTCCCAAAAACACTGGGATATTCT
The DNA here is from genome assembly GCF_000001635.26 of Mus musculus. NCBI lineage: Eukaryota > Metazoa > Chordata > Mammalia > Rodentia > Muridae > Mus > Mus musculus. Next base: position 34,492,722 of record NC_000086.7, on the reverse strand, counting down.
ACTGTAACTAGGCTTCAACAAAAGACACTGATAGGCTCCCTTCATGGTGCCAAATCTCAACTTCTTTACACTACTCCTCCAGTCCTAGGCTGTCAATTGCAACTGTGGCTGCACTTTCACCAATGGCCTTCTCTGGCCTCTCACAATGTCAAGCCTCAGTTACTCTCCATGACTCCTTCATGCCTTCAAAACCAGTAATATCTAGGTGATTCTCACACATTACCAAGTTCAGCTGAAGCATGAGATACAACCTTGGATATATCTGAACCACAACTTCTTTGTGCTCTCAGAAAATACTTGCCAGAAGATTTGACCTCAGTGATGTTGGTCTCTTCATAATCACTGCTAATTTCTTAGTTCGAACTTACCAGCATTAATTGATATTTCCCAATAGTCTCTTCTATTCTTGACTTTAAAGTGAGAGACACATGACGAAAGCTGATGTGTTCTGCTGTTTGCTGGAGCTGGAGCATGGTCCCCCTTCAATTACATTATCACCAGCTTTCTGTTTTCAAACTCTGTCACTGCTTAAGCTTAGCTGTCCTGGAATTTGCTCTGTAGATTGACCTTGAACTCAGAGACCTGCATGCCTGTCTCCTGAATGCTGGAATTAAAGGCATGTACCACCACACATGGACTTAAGCTTTTCTTAACCTGGAGCTTGCTCTGTACAAGGCTGGCCTTGAACTCAAGAGATCTGCTTATCTCTGTCTCCTGTGATTAAAGGCATGTGCCACTATGCCTGAACTTAAGCTTTATGTGGCCACTATTCCTCAAGATCCAGAACAAAAGCCTGTGTTTTTCAGCCTCAAGATCTGGATCACAACTGTGCACTCCATATCTGGATTGTAGTTCATTCCAGATTAAAAGTCAAAATGAAAACAATAATCATGTAATAACACCCAACACGACATAACTCTTTTAACTGCAAACGTAAACAACAACAACAACAACAACAACAAATAAAGGGCAGGATCTTGCCCTGAGATCATCACTTCCTTAATCTGTTTATCTCCTTGAACAACGGATTCAATTCCATTTCACTTCCTGGTGCTTTTTTGTTACATGAACTATATATTATATATTTTTCCTTTCTAAGCTTGATAGGCTTGATCAGAACACTTTTCATGAGGCTAAATCAGAAAACAAAGTTTTTGTTGGACTTTTTCCAGACTTCCATTGTCAGTGCAATTAATATAAATCTCTTTTCCTTAGCTTTAGGTAGATTCTACAGACAAAGCCAAAAAGCAGCCACATTCCTCACTAAAATATCACAAGAACAGTCTATAGGCCGCATACTAAAATTCATCTCCCCTGAAACCTCTTGGGCTTGGTCTGCACAGTTCAAATCATGCTCAACACCAGTATCTTCCATATTCCTACTAGGATGACCAATTAAGCCACACATAAAGCATTTCACTACTTTCTAAAGTCCCAAACTCCATATTCTTACAAACAAAAGTGTGGTCAGGGATATCACAGTAATACCCCACTCCTAGTATCAACTTCTGTTTTTGTTAGGTTTTCTGTTACTGTGAACAGACTCCATAGCCAATGCAGCTCTTTTTTGGCACTTTAGGTTTTTATTTTGCATTTCACTTATGATCCACCTTCACATTCTCATAAAGTCACCAATTGCAACAGTTACCTGCAGATGTTGCCCACATGTGAAATGACCAAACACTGGAGCTGAGGTGAAAGGTAAAACAAGGACATGCTTGTAACATTAAACAAAATCACACAATTTATCATCCATCTCAATATTCTTAAACCAAAGGCTGGTTGTTAAGAATGGAAAAACCTTTTCTTCCTCAGGTGTCAAGCATTAAAATTACCTAACAGGCTCAATAAGGCCTCTTCAATAATTAATGGTATACATATGAACAACCCTTATGATCCATATATTTTATTACACAGAGTCCAGAAATACTTTTCATGCTTTTGTTGGTTTCAAAGTTCAGGAGGAATGAGGAGCAGTGGCAGAGTGGGGTAAAATGAGGCAGGCAAGCACAAGGAAGGCTTCTTAGACTTATTGGCTCCCTGGAGTAGGAGATAATGCAGGACTCTGATTTGAAGTGAAATTCAGAGGCTGTAGATCTCCTGCTGAACAAGGATAGAGTTTGCAAGTGTGTATGCATGTGTTAGGAGCTAGGGCCCCTAAGGCAGATGTGGTCACAAGATTCAGCCCCACCTGAAGCAGGGTTGGTGCAGAAGTCAAAGGAATAGGCTTGAACAGCCTCTAGTGTCAAGACATGCTGCTACAGTGACAGTGTGAGAACAAACCATATGCACAATATATAACAAGTATAACAATTCATAAACATGCAAAATTAAACATTCCTTTTCTTTGATGGGGAACTATAGAAACAAGTTTGAGCAGGAGGTCAGGATGTGGGTCCTAGTGATGTCTGCAAGCTGGGCCTAGGTATCCCAGTAAGGTCCCCTGATCCTCCTGAAGGCCTTGAAGAATGGGGGAAGAAAACCAGAGCCATTCCATGAGTCAGGCTTCAGATTCAGTGTCTAGACGGAAGCAGAAGTTCCACACAGGCCTTGAGTGGCAGTGAAGTCAGAGCACTGTTTTGGCCCCGCACAGCCCATGACCAACTCCAGGGAAACAAAACTGAGTTGCTAACAGAACTGGCAATATTTCCATCCTTGCTGAGTAATATCAGATGAGGGGAACCAGTGCATCTCAGCATGTAGGGATGAAGCAGCAGCACTAGTGGCAGCTGTGTAGGTTAATGTAGTTGGTGAAATGGCTGGGGTCAGCTTCCTGGTTTAGGGATGCAGGAATCATAGCAGCTCCCATAAGGTCATAAGAGTCCCTTGTGATCAAGTGTGCTCCTAGGGCAGGGTGGACATTGGTGGGATTTGGTGTCACTATTAGTTTGCTCTTTGCTATCTTGCTGTTGGCTTTGGCAAACTCTAGCCTCAGGGTCTATCCGTTCTCCAGATCAAAGTGAATAACATTGAATGTGAGTTTGGCTGCTTCTGTTAATGCTGGGCTGTCAAAGTTCAGAAAACCATGAGTGTGTCTCAAGGTAAGCTTGATCAGGGACCCTTCAAAGACCTTGAACTGCCAGAAGACCAGGTAGAGTGCTATAGGGTTAACATACACAGGGAGGCCACTACAGTGTCCAGACCTCTTCCTCCAGCAGGTGACTGGTGTTTGTGCTAGTGCCCAAGCCTATGCAATGGTTGTCCTGCTTCAGGTGGGGTGTGATGAGCCATGGCACCTGAGGAGAGTATGGGTTTCTGAGGAGACCAAGTGCTGCTGTGACAGGCTAAGGAAAATTGAAGGGGGTCCCAGTAAGTTTGGTAGATGTGGGAGGAAGCTGGAGAGCCAGGGTACTGTGAACCTAAGCAGAGATCCAAGGCAACACTTATAAGGACAATATGTAATTGGGGCTGGCTTACAGGTTCAGAGCTTCAGTCAATTATCATCATGGCAGGAGCATGGCAGCATCCAGGCAGGCATGGTGCTGGAGAAGGGACTGAGCATTCTACATCTTGATCCAAAGGCACTCAGGAGAAGACTATTTTCAGGCAGCTAGGAGGAGGGTCTCAAAGTTTACATCCACAGTGACACACTTCCTCCAACAAGGCCACACCTCCTAACAGTGCCCCTCCTTGGGCCAAGAATATTAAAACCACCACAAGTGATTTCATGATTTCAATCCATAAACATCTCTGCCAAGTTATCCTACTAATCAGGATTTAGAGATTGGGACTTCCTTAGGAACATGTCTTCATGGTACATTTATCCTGGGTTGGTTTATTCAACTGTATAGGGACAACTTGACTAGCCTTCATATCTCAACTTGTCAACCTGGATGTCAGTCATCCATGACAGTCACTTGCTGTCATTCAGGATGTCAATTTCTTAGGGAGGTCTTGGGGACTTAAACTTTATTTGACACTTCCCATTCAAAAATACAAGTTTTATTCAAAATGGCTGCAGTTTGGTTTCTTCTTACAGTCACTGTATCCTCCTATCCAGTAGTATGAATGTTTGGTGGTCACCCCTGGTTGTCTATATAATGTTGGTGTTTATGTCTGTTAGTTCTTTTTCCCTATATTGACTAGTGGCTTTTTCTGGTGTAATGGTTTGAATGGATACAGCCCTCATAGTCTCATAGGGAGTGGTATTGTTAGAAGGTAGGGCCTTGTTGGAGTATATGTGGCTTTGTTGGAGGAAGTGTGTCACATGTTGATCTTTTCTTAATGCTGCCCACTATATGTGACAGGTTGTATGTAGAAAAGGGTAGATATGAGAATTTATCATGACCACTACCCCTCTGGTGTTGGCTTGGACCTGCTGTCACATGCCTTTGTGATAAATGCAGGCATGGACACTCAAATACCCACAGTTTAACCTTGCGGGGCTGTGGGTGTAGTGGAAGAGCAGGGAGGGAGAGAGCCCGCATCCCACCCGAGTTCCTGTGCTCTGGGCAGGTGGCCATGGGAGGACTGCCAGATACTTTTCACACAGCCCTGGGTGGGCATCTGGCTGTGTGAAGCCACTGACCCCACATGGCAGGGGGTGGACAAGGGCACGTCCCTAGTACCAGGTTATCAGTCTCTGGCATCCCATGCTGGATACAGTAGGAAGAAAAGCTAAGAACAGAATAGGTGTGCCCAGGGCAGCAACATACCCTGGAGATATGGGAAGAGGGCAGGGGGAGAGAGGTTCCCACACAGGTGAGAGTCCTTAGTCCTGGCCTTGATGAACAGAGGCAGTCTATGGTTTTAGAGCTTTAGTATATAGAAAGGCACGGAGGAAGAGAGAAGGTGAGAGAGAGAGAGAGAGAGAGAGAGAGAGAGAGAGAGAGAGAGAGAGAGAGACTGGCCATGGCCAACAGGAGAGAAGGGGAAAAGGAAAGAGAGAAAGAGAGTTAGAGTGTAAGAAAAGTGAAGTCTTAGAGAGAGAGGGCTTAGAGAGAGACTAAAGAAAGTAAAAGCTTAAAAGAGTAAGAGAGAGAGAGTAAGAGGGAGAGTAAAGAAAGTAAAAGCTTAAGAGAGTGAGGAGTGGGCCAAGCAGCCCCTCTTATAGTGGTCTTGTTATCTTGTTGTTGCTAGGTAACTGGGAGAAGTCTAGCCTGAAGGTCAGAAGCTTGGGACATTGTGTACATGACTGCTAGCCACTATCCTCTCTTGTGGGGAATGTGGGGGTGGTAACTTCAACAGGAGCCAGGGGGCCAGAAGACATAAGGGAACGCCTTCTGTCCCATGTAGGTGGGAATTGCCACCCATCAGGTTCTACTAGAATTCAGACCTCAACTCAACTGGAGACCAGCTTGTCTGTGTTTAGCCCAATGTCCCCACATAACCAAGTCTTCTGAAGGCTCCTGCACTTATTTGCCCAGGTCCCTTCCCTGGCCCCTGCAGTCACCTGCACTAACAGGTTAATCCTCAACTCGAGACATCAGCAGGCACCTACACTTTTTTCTCCATTGCAATCTGTCCTCAGCAGGAACATGAACTCACAGGCACAATGGCCTCTGTGCAAAGCTGCACACACATATTCATAGCACTTTGTTTCCCTCTGAGAGAACCTGCATTCTCCTGAACAATTTCTCACTCTGCTCTCTTCAGGCTTCTGAATTCACTTGTCTACTTCACTCAATCTCTGCAGCCACCTGTGCATACATAGAGGCTGCAAGACACTACTCTCTCCATGGATCTTAACAGCCATGTCCACGGCCCATCTCTGCTCTCTACTCCCTGCACTCCTATGGCCACTGTGCATCTCTGCTCACCTGCACCCAAATAACCCATTGCACCTGTGTCCTCAGCAGGCAACTGTAGTCCCATGTCCAATTCTTCTCTGTTGCCTCTGTAAGCACCTGCACTCAGAGTGAAACCTTCCAGTTATCACATCTGCAGACACCTGTACTCACATGTCAATTGCATCTCGGGCATCTACATGCATCTCTATTCACACTGACAACACATGCCTGGCCTATGAAAGGCACCTGAGTACATGTGGCCACTAACCACCCTGGCCTCTCTGCATGAAGCACGATTCTCATGCCCACTGTCCCCAACCATCTTCCCCAGACACCTGTATTGAAGTACCCAATGCCACACTCAGGCCACTGCAGGGGCTTTTACTCACAGGTCCACTGCCCTTCTCTGTCCCCTGCAGGCACTTGCAAACAAGTGCTCCTTGCCTCTTTCTGGCTTCTGTAGGCTTCTATAATCCCATGCCTATTGCCAGGTTCTGTAACAGTCAACAGCATTCACATGCCCACTGCCCTGCCCACCTCTGCAGGCACATATAGTCACACTCACTGACACCCATGGCTCTGCAATCTGTTACCTACCCACTGCCCTTCTCTGGCTTTTCCACAAGTGTTCACATTCCAATGACTGCCTCTCTTGGACAGGGATCTGCATGAACTGCATGTCTACTACCCACATCTGATCTTGGTGCTTAGCTGCACTCACATGACACTGGCCTCCTGACACCTGCACACACATGCCTACTGCCCATCATTTTTCTTCTGCAGTCTCATGCATTCACAGCACACAGTAGCGATCTGACTTCTGCAGGACCCACAATGATATGCAAACTGCTCTATTCTCCTCTCTGCAGATAGTTGGACTCAAAACACACAGTGCCCTCCACTGGCATCTTCAGGCACTTACACTTACGTACTCACCAAACCCTTCCTGTTGTGCAGGCAACTGCATTCACAGGCACACTGCCAGCCTGGATTCTGCAGGGCACTGCACTCACATGCTCTCTGATACTCTGTGGCCTCTGCAGGTACACATCCATGTTACCACTGCATCTCTGTTCCTTCTCCATGAACATGAACTCACAGGCCCACTGCCTTGTCTGGACTCTGCTGGCATGTTTGTGATATGGGAATCCTGTACTCTGCAGGAATCTGCACCTTAACGTCAACTGAAACCTTGCATTCTCCCGGCACCGGGTTACTCATGGCAACCAGTCCATTCTGGCCTCTTCAGGCACATGAACTACATGACCTATGCCCCTGCACTTACCCAGCCTCCCCTGCCAATTACACCTTTCTCGCACTCCATACACTCCATTCACATACACAGTGACTACTTGGCTTCTGTATGAATCTGAACAAACATGTCTACTGCCCACATCTGGTCATGGCCCTTCACTATGCTCACAAGGCCATTGCCCTCATGGTGTCTGTAAGCACCTGTCCTCACATGCCCACTGCATTCATGGCATCTTCAGGCATGGACCCTCAAATACCTACTGCTTAACTTAGCCCTCAGAAGGGTCCTGCACTCAAATGCCCACTTCCCTTCCCTTGCTTCTGTAGGCACCTGCATTCACAGGCCAAAATCCCCCTTCTGACCTTTGGAGACATATACACTCATGGGTAAACTGCAATCCTGTCCTCAGGAGGAACATGAACTCACATGCTGACTTCTCTGTTCTCTGCAGGTATTTCTATACCCATTTCCAGTCACACTTGCCCTCTGCAGGCACCTGGGCTCCAGGTCCACTTGCCTTCTCTTTCCTCTGCATGCACTTGCACTCACATACCTACAGCTCTTCCCTGGATTCTACAGGCAACTACATGCCTACACACACAGCCCTTTGCTGGTCTCTATAGGACTTGCACTCACATGCTCAGTTCCCTCTGATCTCTGCATACCCCTGCATGAACTCTCCCACTGCACCTCTCTGTACTCTAGAGACACCTGTACTCACAAACCAATGACTGACTGGCCTGTGAAGGAATCTGCAGTAACATGTCAACAACCCAGCTCAAGAATTGATATGTGACTGCAGTCCCATATCCATAGCATCCATTTCTCTCTTCCAGCACCAACACTCACATGTCCAATGCCCACTTATGTCCTCTGTCAGCAGGCATCTTATCTCACATGTTTATCAAGAACTGGGCCTTGTGCACTGAAGCCACTTACTCACCACCATGAAACTGCAGGCACATACACTCAGAGTTCCAAGCTGAACTCTGCTCTGGGGTTACATGGACTCACAAGTACACTGCCAAGTTGTGGCATCGGTAGGGATTAGGACTCACATGCCTACTGTGCCCATTTCTACTCCCCAGGAAAAACACTCACAGGCACATTTCTCACATCTGAACTCTGTAAAATGTGTAACTACAAAATACATGATGGTCTCTGTAGGCACCTCCACTCACATGCCCACTGATATCAAGCACTCTACAGAAACACATATTGACATGACCACTGCAAAGCTGCACTCTACACACAAAACTTCATATGCCTACTTTTATCCTGCATTCCAAAAAAACCACTAATTCACATGACCACTGCCATACTACACTCTAGAGAAATACATATTCACATAGTCACTGCATTGCTACACTTTATAGAAACATACATTTACATGCCAACTGCCATCCATGAACTCTACAGAAACACATATTCACATACCAACTGTCATACTGCATTCTAAAAAGAACACATTCCCATGCCCACTACATACTGCACTTTACATAAAAACACATTAACATCACTACAGAATAAAGAATTTTACAGAAACACACATTCTCATTTCCACTGCCTTCCTGCACTCTACAGAAACACACATTCACAGGTCCTCTGCCAGAAACACAAACGTACATGCCAAATGCTAACCTGCACTCTACATAAACACAAAACACATGCCTACTGCTATCCTGCACTCAACAGAAAAACATATTCACATGCCAACTGTCATTTTACACTCTACAGAAACAAACACTCACATGCCCACTGCATACTACCCTCTGCAGAAACACACACTCACACGACCACTGCCATTCTGCACATTAAAGAAAGACACATTCACATGCCCAATGCATACTGCACTCAACAGAAACACACATTCATATTCTCACTGCCATGCTGCACCCTAAGGAAACACAAATTTAAATGCCCACTGTCAACCCTGCACTCTACATAAACAAATACATGTCCAATGGAATTTATACACTCCACAGAAAAACATGTTCAAATGCCCTCTGCTAGTCTGTACTCTACAGAAACATAAACCCACATGAGAGCTGCTAACCTACACTCTACAGAAACACACATTCACATGACCACTGCTTTACTCAACAGAAACATACATATTCCCTATGCCACTCTGCACTCTAAAAAAACACAAATTTACATGTCCACTGCTATCCTGCACTCTACAGAAACACACATTCACATCGCTACTGCCTCCTACACTCTACAAAACACACATTCTCATGCCCCAGCCATATTGCACTCTACACAAACACACATTCTCATGACTACTACATAATGAACTTTACAGAAACACACATTTTCATGCCCACAATATACTACACTGTATGGAAACACATATTTACATGCCAAGTGCCAACCCTGCACTCTACAGAAACACACATTCACATGCTTATTGCTTTATATCAGTCTACAGAAACACATATTCAAATGCCCATTGCCATCACTGCACTCTACAGTAACACACATTCACATGCCCACCTCTGTCCTTGTCTCTACAGAAAACCACATTCTCATTCCAAGTGCATACTACACTCTACAGAAACACATATTCACATGGACACTGTGCTTCTGCACTGTAAAGATACATAATCTAATGGCCACTGATATTACTGCACTCTACAGTAACACACATTCACAGGGCTACTGTTATAGTACACTCTGCAGGAACACACATTCCAATACCTACTGCTGTCCTGTATTCTACAGAAACAATCACTCACATGCCCATTACCATCACTGAATTAAACACACACACACACACACACACACACACACACACACACACACACACACAAACTTGCATTGCCTATGATGCACTCTACAGAAACACACATTCACATGGACACTGTGCTCTTGCACTCTACAGAAACACAGGCACTTGCCCCTTGCTATCACTGCACTCTAGATGAAAACACATGCACAGGCTTATACTGCACTCTATAGGAATACAAATTCCAATGCCCACTGCTGTCCTATACACTCATATTCCTAGTGTTTTCTTTCTCTCTACAGAAACACACATTCACATGTGCAGTGCATACTGCACTGTAAGGAAACACATGATCACTTACACAATACGTAATGCTCTCTATAAAAACACAAATTCAAATGCCCACTGCTATCTTACACTCTAAGAAACATGTGACCCCATGCCCACTGCCATCAAAGTACTCTACAGAAACACAGTCTCATCCGAAGTGCCATCACTGCACTCTACAGAAACACTCATTCACATTGCCACTGCCAACAGGACTGCATAGAAACACACACTGCCATGCCCACCTCACACTGTACTCTACAGAAACAAACATTCCCATGCCCACTGCTTTCATACACTACACAGAAATACATATTTTACCATGCCCACTTCCATATCGAAACTCTACAGAAACACATTCACATGCCCACTACTATCTTACATTCTACAGAAACACATGAGCCCATGCCCACTGCCATACTACACAATACTGAAACACACATGTCAATGCCCACTGCTATCATGCCCCCAATAGAAACACACATTCACATGTCCACTGCCGTCAATGCACTCTACAGAAACAATTATTCATAAGAGTCTGCAGACTGCACTGTACAGAAAAACACATGGAAATGCCCATTGCTGTCCTCACTCTACAAAAAAACATTTTCACATACCAAAAGACTTCCTACACTCTAGAGAAACACACACTCACATGCCACTTGCTATTTTGCATTAGAGAGAAACACACATTCTCATGCCCATTTCAACACTTCATTCTAGAAACACACATTTTCATCACCTATGCTATACTACACTCTACAGAAAAACATATTTCCAGGCTCACTCTTTTCCTTCATTCTACAGAAACACTCATTTCCATGCTCACTTCCTTCACTGTACTCAAGGGAAACACATGTTCATACATCTACTGCCATCACTGAACTCTACAGAAGCAAACATTAGCATGACTACAGATATCCAGCACTCTACAGAAACACACGATCACAGGCCCACTACTATACTACACAATACTGAAACACACATGTCAATGCCCACTGCTATCATGCCCCCAATAGAAACACACATTCACATGTCCACTGCCGTCAATGCACTCTACAGAAACAATTATTCATAAGAGTCTGCAGACTGCACTGTACAGAAAAACACATGGAAATGCCCATTGCTGTCCTCACTCTACAAAAAAACATTTTCACATACCAAAAGACTTCCTACACTCTAGAGAAACACACACTCACATGCCACTTGCTATTTTGCATTAGAGAGAAACACACATTCTCATGCCCATTTCAACACTTCATTCTAGAAACACACATTTTCATCACCTATGCTATACTACACTCTACAGAAAAACATATTTCCAGGCTCACTCTTTTCCTTCATTCTACAGAAACACTCATTTCCATGCTCACTTCCTTCACTGTACTCAAGGGAAACACATGTTCATACATCTACTGCCATCACTGAACTCTACAGAAGCAAACATTAGCATGACTACAGATATCCAGCACTCTACAGAAACACACGATCACAGGCCCACTACTATACTACACAATACTGAAACACACATGTCAATGCCCACTGCTATCATGCCCCCAATAGAAACACACATTCACATGTCCACTGCCGTCAATGCACTCTACAGAAACAATTATTCATAAGAGTCTGCAGACTGCACTGTACAGAAAAACACATGGAAATGCCCATTGCTGTCCTCACTCTACAAAAAAACATTTTCACATACCAAAAGACTTCCTACACTCTAGAGAAACACACACTCACATGCCACTTGCTATTTTGCATTAGAGAGAAACACACATTCTCATGCCCATTTCAACACTTCATTCTAGAAACACACATTTTCATCACCTATGCTATACTACACTCTACAGAAAAACATATTTCCAGGCTCACTCTTTTCCTTCATTCTACAGAAACACTCATTTCCATGCTCACTTCCTTCACTGTACTCAAGGGAAACACATGTTCATACATCTACTGCCATCACTGAACTCTACAGAAGCAAACATTAGCATGACTACAGATATCCAGCACTCTACAGAAACACACGATCACAGGCCCACTACTATACTACACAATACTGAAACACACATGTCAATGCCCACTGCTATCATGCCCCCAATAGAAACACACATTCACATGTCCACTGCCGTCAATGCACTCTACAGAAACAATTATTCATAAGAGTCTGCAGACTGCACTGTACAGAAAAACACATGGAAATGCCCATTGCTGTCCTCACTCTACAAAAAAACATTTTCACATACCAAAAGACTTCCTACACTCTAGAGAAACACACACTCACATGCCACTTGCTATTTTGCATTAGAGAGAAACACACATTCTCATGCCCATTTCAACACTTCATTCTAGAAACACACATTTTCATCACCTATGCTATACTACACTCTACAGAAAAACATATTTCCAGGCTCACTCTTTTCCTTCATTCTACAGAAACACTCATTTCCATGCTCACTTCCTTCACTGTACTCAAGGGAAACACATGTTCATACATCTACTGCCATCACTGAACTCTACAGAAGCAAACATTAGCATGACTACAGATATCCAGCACTCTACAGAAACACACGATCACAGGCCCACTACTATACTACACAATACTGAAACACACATGTCAATGCCCACTGCTATCATGCCCCCAATAGAAACACACATTCACATGTCCACTGCCGTCAATGCACTCTACAGAAACAATTATTCATAAGAGTCTGCAGACTGCACTGTACAGAAAAACACATGGAAATGCCCATTGCTGTCCTCACTCTACAAAAAAACATTTTCACATACCAAAAGACTTCCTACACTCTAGAGAAACACACACTCACATGCCACTTGCTATTTTGCATTAGAGAGAAACACACATTCTCATGCCCATTTCAACACTTCATTCTAGAAACACACATTTTCATCACCTATGCTATACTACACTCTACAGAAAAACATATTTCCAGGCTCACTCTTTTCCTTCATTCTACAGAAACACTCATTTCCATGCTCACTTCCTTCACTGTACTCAAGGGAAACACATGTTCATACATCTACTGCCATCACTGAACTCTACAGAAGCAAACATTAGCATGACTACAGATATCCAGCACTCTACAGAAACACACGATCACAGGCCCACTACTATACTACACAATACTGAAACACACATGTCAATGCCCACTGCTATCATGCCCCCAATAGAAACACACATTCACATGTCCACTGCCGTCAATGCACTCTACAGAAACAATTATTCATAAGAGTCTGCAGACTGCACTGTACAGAAAAACACATGGAAATGCCCATTGCTGTCCTCACTCTACAAAAAAACATTTTCACATACCAAAAGACTTCCTACACTCTAGAGAAACACACACTCACATGCCACTTGCTATTTTGCATTAGAGAGAAACACACATTCTCATGCCCATTTCAACACTTCATTCTAGAAACACACATTTTCATCACCTATGCTATACTACACTCTACAGAAAAACATATTTCCAGGCTCACTCTTTTCCTTCATTCTACAGAAACACTCATTTCCATGCTCACTTCCTTCACTGTACTCAAGGGAAACACATGTTCATACATCTACTGCCATCACTGAACTCTACAGAAGCAAACATTAGCATGACTACAGATATCCAGCACTCTACAGAAACACACGATCACAGGCCCACTACTATACTACACAATACTGAAACACACATGTCAATGCCCACTGCTATCATGCCCCCAATAGAAACACACATTCACATGTCCACTGCCGTCAATGCACTCTACAGAAACAATTATTCATAAGAGTCTGCAGACTGCACTGTACAGAAAAACACATGGAAATGCCCATTGCTGTCCTCACTCTACAAAAAAACATTTTCACATACCAAAAGACTTCCTACACTCTAGAGAAACACACACTCACATGCCACTTGCTATTTTGCATTAGAGAGAAACACACATTCTCATGCCCATTTCAACACTTCATTCTAGAAACACACATTTTCATCACCTATGCTATACTACACTCTACAGAAAAACATATTTCCAGGCTCACTCTTTTCCTTCATTCTACAGAAACACTCATTTCCATGCTCACTTCCTTCACTGTACTCAAGGGAAACACATGTTCATACATCTACTGCCATCACTGAACTCTACAGAAGCAAACATTAGCATGACTACAGATATCCAGCACTCTACAGAAACACACGATCACAGGCCCACTACTATACTACACAATACTGAAACACACATGTCAATGCCCACTGCTATCATGCCCCCAATAGAAACACACATTCACATGTCCACTGCCGTCAATGCACTCTACAGAAACAATTATTCATAAGAGTCTGCAGACTGCACTGTACAGAAAAACACATGGAAATGCCCATTGCTGTCCTCACTCTACAAAAAAACATTTTCACATACCAAAAGACTTCCTACACTCTAGAGAAACACACACTCACATGCCACTTGCTATTTTGCATTAGAGAGAAACACACATTCTCATGCCCATTTCAACACTTCATTCTAGAAACACACATTTTCATCACCTATGCTATACTACACTCTACAGAAAAACATATTTCCAGGCTCACTCTTTTCCTTCATTCTACAGAAACACTCATTTCCATGCTCACTTCCTTCACTGTACTCAAGGGAAACACATGTTCATACATCTACTGCCATCACTGAACTCTACAGAAGCAAACATTAGCATGACTACAGATATCCAGCACTCTACAGAAACACACGATCACAGGCCCACTACTATACTACACAATACTGAAACACACATGTCAATGCCCACTGCTATCATGCCCCCAATAGAAACACACATTCACATGTCCACTGCCGTCAATGCACTCTACAGAAACAATTATTCATAAGAGTCTGCAGACTGCACTGTACAGAAAAACACATGGAAATGCCCATTGCTGTCCTCACTCTACAAAAAAACATTTTCACATACCAAAAGACTTCCTACACTCTAGAGAAACACACACTCACATGCCACTTGCTATTTTGCATTAGAGAGAAACACACATTCTCATGCCCATTTCAACACTTCATTCTAGAAACACACATTTTCATCACCTATGCTATACTACACTCTACAGAAAAACATATTTCCAGGCTCACTCTTTTCCTTCATTCTACAGAAACACTCATTTCCATGCTCACTTCCTTCACTGTACTCAAGGGAAACACATGTTCATACATCTACTGCCATCACTGAACTCTACAGAAGCAAACATTAGCATGACTACAGATATCCAGCACTCTACAGAAACACACGATCACAGGCCCACTACTATACTACACAATACTGAAACACACATGTCAATGCCCACTGCTATCATGCCCCCAATAGAAACACACATTCACATGTCCACTGCCGTCAATGCACTCTACAGAAACAATTATTCATAAGAGTCTGCAGACTGCACTGTACAGAAAAACACATGGAAATGCCCATTGCTGTCCTCACTCTACAAAAAAACATTTTCACATACCAAAAGACTTCCTACACTCTAGAGAAACACACACTCACATGCCACTTGCTATTTTGCATTAGAGAGAAACACACATTCTCATGCCCATTTCAACACTTCATTCTAGAAACACACATTTTCATCACCTATGCTATACTACACTCTACAGAAAAACATATTTCCAGGCTCACTCTTTTCCTTCATTCTACAGAAACACTCATTTCCATGCTCACTTCCTTCACTGTACTCAAGGGAAACACATGTTCATACATCTACTGCCATCACTGAATTCTACAGAAGCAAACATTAGCATGACTACAGATATCCAGCACTCTACAGAAACACACGATCACAGGCCCACTACTATACTACACAATACTGAAACACACATGTCAATGCCCACTGCTATCATGCCCCCAATAGAAACACACATTCACATGTCCACTGCCGTCAATGCACTCTACAGAAACAATTATTCATAAGAGTCTGCAGACTGCACTGTACAGAAAAACACATGGAAATGCCCATTGCTGTCCTCACTCTACAAAAAAACATTTTCACATACCAAAAGACTTCCTACACTCTAGAGAAACACACACTCACATGCCACTTGCTATTTTGCATTAGAGAGAAACACACATTCTCATGCCCATTTCAACACTTCATTCTAGAAACACACATTTTCATCACCTATGCTATACTACACTCTACAGAAAAACATATTTCCAGGCTCACTCTTTTCCTTCATTCTACAGAAACACTCATTTCCATGCTCACTTCCTTCACTGTACTCAAGGGAAACACATGTTCATACATCTACTGCCATCACTGAACTCTACAGAAGCAAACATTAGCATGACTACAGATATCCAGCACTCTACAGAAACACACGATCACAGGCCCACTACTATACTACACAATACTGAAACACACATGTCAATGCCCACTGCTATCATGCCCCCAATAGAAACACACATTCACATGTCCACTGCCGTCAATGCACTCTACAGAAACAATTATTCATAAGAGTCTGCAGACTGCACTGTACAGAAAAACACATGGAAATGCCCATTGCTGTCCTCACTCTACAAAAAAACATTTTCACATACCAAAAGACTTCCTACACTCTAGAGAAACACACACTCACATGCCACTTGCTATTTTGCATTAGAGAGAAACACACATTCTCATGCCCATTTCAACACTTCATTCTAGAAACACACATTTTCATCACCTATGCTATACTACACTCTACAGAAAAACATATTTCCAGGCTCACTCTTTTCCTTCATTCTACAGAAACACTCATTTCCATGCTCACTTCCTTCACTGTACTCAAGGGAAACACATGTTCATACATCTACTGCCATCACTGAACTCTACAGAAGCAAACATTAGCATGACTACAGATATCCAGCACTCTACAGAAACACACGATCACAGGCCCACTACTATACTACACAATACTGAAACACACATGTCAATGCCCACTGCTATCATGCCCCCAATAGAAACACACATTCACATGTCCACTGCCGTCAATGCACTCTACAGAAACAATTATTCATAAGAGTCTGCAGACTGCACTGTACAGAAAAACACATGGAAATGCCCATTGCTGTCCTCACTCTACAAAAAAACATTTTCACATACCAAAAGACTTCCTACACTCTAGAGAAACACACACTCACATGCCACTTGCTATTTTGCATTAGAGAGAAACACACATTCTCATGCCCATTTCAACACTTCATTCTAGAAACACACATTTTCATCACCTATGCTATACTACACTCTACAGAAAAACATATTTCCAGGCTCACTCTTTTCCTTCATTCTACAGAAACACTCATTTCCATGCTCACTTCCTTCACTGTACTCAAGGGAAACACATGTTCATACATCTACTGCCATCACTGAACTCTACAGAAGCAAACATTAGCATGACTACAGATATCCAGCACTCTACAGAAACACACGATCACAGGCCCACTACTATACTACACAATACTGAAACACACATGTCAATGCCCACTGCTATCATGCCCCCAATAGAAACACACATTCACATGTCCACTGCCGTCAATGCACTCTACAGAAACAATTATTCATAAGAGTCTGCAGACTGCACTGTACAGAAAAACACATGGAAATGCCCATTGCTGTCCTCACTCTACAAAAAAACATTTTCACATACCAAAAGACTTCCTACACTCTAGAGAAACACACACTCACATGCCACTTGCTATTTTGCATTAGAGAGAAACACACATTCTCATGCCCATTTCAACACTTCATTCTAGAAACACACATTTTCATCACCTATGCTATACTACACTCTACAGAAAAACATATTTCCAGGCTCACTCTTTTCCTTCATTCTACAGAAACACTCATTTCCATGCTCACTTCCTTCACTGTACTCAAGGGAAACACATGTTCATACATCTACTGCCATCACTGAACTCTACAGAAGCAAACATTAGCATGACTACAGATATCCAGCACTCTACAGAAACACACGATCACAGGCCCACTACTATACTACACAATACTGAAACACACATGTCAATGCCCACTGCTATCATGCCCCCAATAGAAACACACATTCACATGTCCACTGCCGTCAATGCACTCTACAGAAACAATTATTCATAAGAGTCTGCAGACTGCACTGTACAGAAAAACACATGGAAATGCCCATTGCTGTCCTCACTCTACAAAAAAACATTTTCACATACCAAAAGACTTCCTACACTCTAGAGAAACACACACTCACATGCCACTTGCTATTTTGCATTAGAGAGAAACACACATTCTCATGCCCATTTCAACACTTCATTCTAGAAACACACATTTTCATCACCTATGCTATACTACACTCTACAGAAAAACATATTTCCAGGCTCACTCTTTTCCTTCATTCTACAGAAACACTCATTTCCATGCTCACTTCCTTCACTGTACTCAAGGGAAACACATGTTCATACATCTACTGCCATCACTGAACTCTACAGAAGCAAACATTAGCATGACTACAGATATCCAGCACTCTACAGAAACACACGATCACAGGCCCACTACTATACTACACAATACTGAAACACACATGTCAATGCCCACTGCTATCATGCCCCCAATAGAAACACACATTCACATGTCCACTGCCGTCAATGCACTCTACAGAAACAATTATTCATAAGAGTCTGCAGACTGCACTGTACAGAAAAACACATGGAAATGCCCATTGCTGTCCTCACTCTACAAAAAAACATTTTCACATACCAAAAGACTTCCTACACTCTAGAGAAACACACACTCACATGCCACTTGCTATTTTGCATTAGAGAGAAACACACATTCTCATGCCCATTTCAACACTTCATTCTAGAAACACACATTTTCATCACCTATGCTATACTACACTCTACAGAAAAACATATTTCCAGGCTCACTCTTTTCCTTCATTCTACAGAAACACTCATTTCCATGCTCACTTCCTTCACTGTACTCAAGGGAAACACATGTTCATACATCTACTGCCATCACTGAACTCTACAGAAGCAAACATTAGCATGACTACAGATATCCAGCACTCTACAGAAACACACGATCACAGGCCCACTACTATACTACACAATACTGAAACACACATGTCAATGCCCACTGCTATCATGCCCCCAATAGAAACACACATTCACATGTCCACTGCCGTCAATGCACTCTACAGAAACAATTATTCATAAGAGTCTGCAGACTGCACTGTACAGAAAAACACATGGAAATGCCCATTGCTGTCCTCACTCTACAAAAAAACATTTTCACATACCAAAAGACTTCCTACACTCTAGAGAAACACACACTCACATGCCACTTGCTATTTTGCATTAGAGAGAAACACACATTCTCATGCCCATTTCAACACTTCATTCTAGAAACACACATTTTCATCACCTATGCTATACTACACTCTACAGAAAAACATATTTCCAGGCTCACTCTTTTCCTTCATTCTACAGAAACACTCATTTCCATGCTCACTTCCTTCACTGTACTCAAGGGAAACACATGTTCATACATCTACTGCCATCACTGAACTCTACAGAAGCAAACATTAGCATGACTACAGATATCCAGCACTCTACAGAAACACACGATCACAGGCCCACTACTATACTACACAATACTGAAACACACATGTCAATGCCCACTGCTATCATGCCCCCAATAGAAACACACATTCACATGTCCACTGCCGTCAATGCACTCTACAGAAACAATTATTCATAAGAGTCTGCAGACTGCACTGTACAGAAAAACACATGGAAATGCCCATTGCTGTCCTCACTCTACAAAAAAACATTTTCACATACCAAAAGACTTCCTACACTCTAGAGAAACACACACTCACATGCCACTTGCTATTTTGCATTAGAGAGAAACACACATTCTCATGCCCATTTCAACACTTCATTCTAGAAACACACATTTTCATCACCTATGCTATACTACACTCTACAGAAAAACATATTTCCAGGCTCACTCTTTTCCTTCATTCTACAGAAACACTCATTTCCATGCTCACTTCCTTCACTGTACTCAAGGGAAACACATGTTCATACATCTACTGCCATCACTGAACTCTACAGAAGCAAACATTAGCATGACTACAGATATCCAGCACTCTACAGAAACACACGATCACAGGCCCACTACTATACTACACAATACTGAAACACACATGTCAATGCCCACTGCTATCATGCCCCCAATAGAAACACACATTCACATGTCCACTGCCGTCAATGCACTCTACAGAAACAATTATTCATAAGAGTCTGCAGACTGCACTGTACAGAAAAACACATGGAAATGCCCATTGCTGTCCTCACTCTACAAAAAAACATTTTCACATACCAAAAGACTTCCTACACTCTAGAGAAACACACACTCACATGCCACTTGCTATTTTGCATTAGAGAGAAACACACATTCTCATGCCCATTTCAACACTTCATTCTAGAAACACACATTTTCATCACCTATGCTATACTACACTCTACAGAAAAACATATTTCCAGGCTCACTCTTTTCCTTCATTCTACAGAAACACTCATTTCCATGCTCACTTCCTTCACTGTACTCAAGGGAAACACATGTTCATACATCTACTGCCATCACTGAACTCTACAGAAGCAAACATTAGCATGACTACAGATATCCAGCACTCTACAGAAACACACGATCACAGGCCCACTACTATACTACACAATACTGAAACACACATGTCAATGCCCACTGCTATCATGCCCCCAATAGAAACACACATTCACATGTCCACTGCCGTCAATGCACTCTACAGAAACAATTATTCATAAGAGTCTGCAGACTGCACTGTACAGAAAAACACATGGAAATGCCCATTGCTGTCCTCACTCTACAAAAAAACATTTTCACATACCAAAAGACTTCCTACACTCTAGAGAAACACACACTCACATGCCACTTGCTATTTTGCATTAGAGAGAAACACACATTCTCATGCCCATTTCAACACTTCATTCTAGAAACACACATTTTCATCACCTATGCTATACTACACTCTACAGAAAAACATATTTCCAGGCTCACTCTTTTCCTTCATTCTACAGAAACACTCATTTCCATGCTCACTTCCTTCACTGTACTCAAGGGAAACACATGTTCATACATCTACTGCCATCACTGAACTCTACAGAAGCAAACATTAGCATGACTACAGATATCCAGCACTCTACAGAAACACACGATCACAGGCCCACTACTATACTACACAATACTGAAACACACATGTCAATGCCCACTGCTATCATGCCCCCAATAGAAACACATTTTTCCATGACCACTGTCAGCACTGTACTCTAAAGAAACATAGAATATCATGCCCATTGCCATCAGTGCACTCTACAGAAACACATGTTTGCATACCCATTACATACTTCACACTCCAGAAATATATATTCACAGGCCCACTCTCAGAGTATATTCTACAGAAACACACAATCACATGCCACTTGCTATTTTGCATTAGAGAGAAACACACATTCTCATGCCCATTTCAACACTTCATTCTAGAAACACACATTTTCATCACCTATGCTATACTACACTCTACAGAAAAACATATTTCCAGGCTCACTCTTTTCCTTCATTCTACAGAAACACTCATTTCCATGCTCACTTCCTTCACTGTACTCAAGGGAAACACATGTTCATACATCTACTGCCATCACTGAACTCTACAGAAGCAAACATTAGCATGACTACAGATATCCAGCACTCTACAGAAACACACGATCACAGGCCCACTACTATACTACACAATACTGAAACACACATGTCAATGCCCACTGCTATCATGCCCCCAATAGAAACACACATTCACATGTCCACTGCCGTCAATGCACTCTACAGAAACAATTATTCATAAGAGTCTGCAGACTGCACTGTACAGAAAAACACATGGAAATGCCCATTGCTGTCCTCACTCTACAAAAAAACATTTTCACATACCAAAAGACTTCCTACACTCTAGAGAAACACACACTCACATTCACACTGCCATCACTGTACGCTAGAGAAACACACATTTACATGCCCACAGTATTGCAGCATCCTCTGGTAGTACTATGTCCAATTTCCTGAGGAACCACCAGAATGATTTCCACAGTGGTCGTACAAGCTTGCAATCCCACCAACAATGGAGGAGTGTTCCTCCTTCTCCACATCCTCGCCAGCATCTGCTGTCACCTGAATTTTTGATCTTAGCCATTCAGACTGGTGTGAGGTGGAATCTCAGGTTTGTTTTGATTTGCATTTCCCTGATGATTAAGGATACTGAACATTTTATCAGGCACTTCTCAGCCATTCCGTATTCCTCGGGTGAGAATTCCTTGTTTAGCTCTGAGCCCCATTTTAAATGAGGTTATTTGATTTTCTGGAGTCCACCTTCTTGAGTTCTTTATATATATATTAGATATTCGTACCCTATCTGATTTAGGATAGGTAAAGATCTTTCCCAATCTGTTGGTGGCCTATTTTTCTTATTGACGGTGTCTTTTGCCTTACAAAAGCTTTGCAATTTTATGAGGTACTATTTGTGGATTTTCAGTCTTACAGCACAAGCCATTGCTGTTCTATTCAGGATTTTTTCCCCTGTGCCCATATCTTCGATGCTTTTTCCCCACTTTTTCCTCTATAAGTTTCAATGTCTCAGGTTTTATGTGGAGTTCCTTGATCCACTTAGATTTGACCTTAGTACAAGGTGATAGGAATGGATCAATTCACATTCTTCTACATGTTAACTGCCAGTTGTGGCAGCACGATTTGTTGAAAATGATGTCTTTTTTTCCAGTGGATGGTTTTAGCTCCCTTGTCAAAGATCAAGTGACCACATCCAATATATATATAAAGAACTCTAGAAGGTAGACTCCAGATAATCAAATAACCCCATAAAACATGGGGCTCAGAGCTAAACAAATAATTCTCACCTGAGGAATACCGAATGGCTGACAAGCACCTGAAAAAATGTTCAGTATCCTTAATCATCAGGGAAACACAAATCAAAATAAACCTGAGATTCCACCTCACAACAGTCAGAATGGCTAAGATCAAAAAATCAGATGACAACAGATGCTGGCGAGGATGGATGAGAAACACTACTCCATTGTTGGTGGGATTGCAAGCTTGTACAACCACTCTGGAAATCATTCAGGCAGTTCCTTAGAAAACTGGACATTGTACTACCGGAGGATCCCACAATACCTCTCCTGGGCATATATCCAGAAGATGTTCCAACAGGTAAAAAGGACAAATGTTCCACTATGTTCATAGCAGCCTTATTTATAATAGCCAGAAGCTGGAAAGAACCCAGATACCCCTCAACAATGAAATGGATACAGAAAATGTGGTACATTTACACAATGGAGTACTATTCTGCTATAAAAAGAATGAATTTATTAAATTCCTAGGCAAATGGATGGACCTGGAGGGCATCATCCTGAGTGAGGTAACCCAACTACAAAAGAACTCACACAATATGTACTCACTGATAAGTGGATATTAGCCAAGAAACTTAGAATACCCAAGATATAAGATATAATTTGGGAAACACATGAAACTCAAAAAGAATGACAACCAAAGTGTGGACACTTTGCCCCTTCTTAGAATTGGAAACAAAACACCCATGGAAGGAGTTACAGAGACAAATTTTGGAGCTGAGACGGAAGGATGGACTATCGAGACTGCCATATCCGATGATGCATCCCATAATTATCCTCTAAATGCTGACACCATTGCATACATTAGCAAGATTTTGCTGAAAGGACCCTGATATAGCTGTCTCTTGTGAGACTATTCTGGGGCCTAGCAAACACAGAAGTGGATGCTCACAGTCAGCTATTGGATGGATCACAGGGCCCCCAATGGGGGAGCTAGAGGAAGTACCCAAGGATCTAAAGAGATTTGCAACCCTCCTAGGTGGAACAACAATATGAACTAACCAGTACTCCCCGGAGCTCGTGTCTCTAGCTTCATATGTATCAGAAGATGGTGTAGTCGGCCATTAGTGGAAAGAGAGCCCCACTGGCTGTACAAATCTATATGCCTCAGTACAGGGGAATGCCAGGACCAAGAAGTGAGAGTGGGTGGGTAGGGGAGTTGGGGGGGGGCGGTTATAGGGGACATTTGGGATAGCATTGGAAATGTAAATGAAGAAAATACCTAAGAAAAAAAAGAAATGAAATTCCTCCCATTACATAAAAATTAAAACACCAAATGAACAAAACAAATAAAGAATACTAAAAGCAGTAAGGGAAAAAGTTCAAGTAACATATAAAATCAGACCTATCAGAATTACTCCTGACTTCTCCCCAGAGTCTATGAAAGCCAGAAGATCCTGGGCAGATGACATATAGATCATAAGAGAACACTAATGCTAGCCCAGGCTATTATACTCAGCAAAACTCTCAATTAACATAGATGGAGAAACTAAGGTAATCCATGAGAAAACCAAATTTATACAATATCTTCCCACAAATCCAGCCCTTGAAAGAATAATAAATGGAAAACTCCAACACAAGGAGGGAAATTAAGCTCTAGAAAAAGCATGAAATTAATCTTTATACAAACCTCAATGAAGCCACATGTACAGAATTCCAACTCCAACAACAAAAGTAACAGGAAGCAACAATGACTATTCCTCAATATCTCTTAATATCTTTTAATATCAATGGACTCAATTCTCCAATTAAAAGGTATAGACTGACAGAGTGGTTATGTAAACAGGGCCCAAAATTTCACTGCATAGAGGAAATCCATCTCAGTGACAAAGACAGACACTAACTCCAAGTAAAGGACTGGAAAACAATTTTCCAAGTAAATGGTCACAAGAACCAGGCTGGAGTAGCCATTCTAATCTTGAATAAAATCGACTTTCTACCTCATGTTATAAAAAGATAAAAAATGAAAAAAAAAAGAAAAGAAAAGAAAAGAAAAGAAAAGGAGAGACAATTCATACTAATCAAAGGTAAAATTTATCAAGATTAACTCTAAATTCTGAACATCTATGCTCTAAATGCAAGGGCAGCCACATTCATTAAAGAAACTATAGTAAAGTTCAAACCACACAATGTACCACACACGGTAATAATGAGAGACTTTAACACCCCACACTCATCAATGGACAGATCCTGGAAAAAGAAAATAAAAAGACAAAGTGAAACTAACTGAAGTTATGAAACATATGTATTTACCAGATATCTACAGAGCATTTTATACTAAAAGGAAAGGATATAACTTTTTCTTAGCACCTCATAGTACCTTCTCCAAAGTTGACCATATAATTGGTCACAAAATAGGCCTCAACAGATAGAAGAAGATTGAAATTATCCCATGCATCCTATCAGATCACCACAGACTAAGGCTGATCTTCAATAGCAATATAAATAATAGAAAGTCAACGTTCACTGGAAGGTGAACAACATTCTACTCAATGATGACATGGTCAAGGAAGAAATAAAGAAAGAAATTAAAGACTTTTTTAGAGTTTAATGAAAATGAAGCCACAAAATACCCACACTTATGGGACACAATGAAAGCAGTCTTAAGAGGAAAAGTCATAGCTCTGAGTGCCTCCAAAAAGAAACTGTAGTGAGCATACATTAGGAGCTTGACAGCACACCTGAAAGCTCTAGAACAAAAAGAAGCTATTTCACCAAAGAGTAGATGGCAGGAAATAATCAAAACCAGGGCTGAAATCAAGCATGTAGAAACAAAAAGATCTATATAAGAATCAACCAAACCAGGAACTGGTTCTTTGAGAAGGGCAACAAAATAGATGAACCCTTAGCGAGACTAGCTAGAGGGCATAAAGTCAGTATCCTAATGAACAAATTCAGAAATGAAAATGGAGATATTACAACACAAACTGAGGAAATCCTAAAAATCATCAGATCATATTATAAAAGACATTATTCAACAAAACTGGACAACCTGGATGAAATGGACAATTTTCTAGACAGATACCAGGTACCAAAGTTACATCAAGATCAGATTAATGGTCTAAAAAGTTCCATATCCCCTAAAGAAGTAGAAGCAGTTATTAACAGTCTTCCAATTAAAAAAAAACCCAGACCAGATGGGCTTAATGCAGAGTTTGATCAGACCTTCAAAGAAAACCTAATACCAATACTCCTCAAGTTATTCCATAAAATAGAAATGCAAGGTACTCTACCCAATTCCTTTTATGCAGCCACAATTATTCTGATAAATAAACCACACAAAGACCGAAGAACAATGAATGAGAACTTCAGATGAATTTCCCTTATGAATGCCAATGCAAAAATTCTCAATAAAATTCTCGCAAACCAAATCCAAGAACACATTAAAAGGATCATCAAACATGATCAAGCAGGTTTCATCCCAGGGATGCAGGGATGGTTCAATATGCAGATATCCATCAATGTAATCCACTATATAAACAAACTCAAAGAAAGAAACCATATGATCATCTCATTACATGCTGTGAAACATTTGACAAAATGTAACACCTGTTCATGATAAAAGACTTGGAAAAATCAGGAATTCAAGGCCCTTACTTAAGCATTGTAAAGGCAATATACAGTAAACCAGTAGCCAACATCAAACTAAATACAGAGAATCTTGAAGCAATCCCACTCAAATCAGGGAGTAGGAAAGGCTGCCCACTCTCTCCCTACCTACTCCATATAGTACTTGAAGTCCTATCCAGAACAATTAGACAACAAAAGGAGAACAGGGGGATACAAATTGAAAAGGAAGAAGTCAAAATATCACTATTTACAGATGATATGATAGTATACCTAAGTGTCCCCCAAAATTCTACCATAGAACTCCTAAACCTGATAAACAACTTCAGCTAAGTGGCTGGATATAAAATTAATTCAAAAATATCGGTGGCCTTCCACTACACAGAGGATAAACAGACTAACAAATAAGTTAGGTAAACAACACCGTTCAAAATACTCACAAATAATATAAAATACCTTAGTGTGAGCCTAACTAAGCAAGTAAAGGATCTTTATGATAAGAACTTCAAGTCTCTTAAGAAAGAAATTGAAGATCTCAGAAAGTCAAAACATTTCCCATGCTGATGGATTAGAAGGAGTAATATAATGGCCATCTTGCCAAAAGCTATCTATCTATTCAATGCAACCCAAATCA
The DNA here is from genome assembly GCF_000001635.26 of Mus musculus. Lineage (NCBI taxonomy): Eukaryota > Metazoa > Chordata > Mammalia > Rodentia > Muridae > Mus > Mus musculus. The sequence continues at coordinate 34,465,449 of NC_000086.7, read as the reverse complement.
AAACTTCAACTCAATTCTTCATAGATTTAGAAAGAGTAATTTCCAAATTCATCTGGAATAACGAAATACTCAGGATAGCAAAAACTATTATCAGCAATAAAAGAACTTCTGGAGGAATCACCATCCCTGACCTTAAACTGTACTACAGAGCAATTGTGATAATAACTGCATGGTGTGGGTACAGTGACAGGCAGGTAGATCAATAGAATAGAATTGAAGACCCAGAAATGAACACATACACATATGGACACTTGGTCTTTGACAAAGGAGGTAAAACCATCCAGTGAAAAAATGACAGCATTTTCAACAAATGGTGCTGGCTCAACTGAAGGTTATCATGTAGAAGAATGAGAATTGATCCATTCCTATCTCCTTGTACTAAGGTCAAATCTAAGTGGATCAAGAACTCCACATAAAACCAGAGACAGTGAAACTTATAGAAGAGAAAGTGGGAAAAGCCTTGAAAATATGGGAACAGGGGAAAATTCCTGAATAGAACAGCAATGGAATGTGCTGTAAGATCAAGAATTGACAAATCGGGCCTTCATAAAATTGCAAAGATTGTACAAGGCAAAGGACACTGTCAAGAAGACAAAAATGACCACCAACATATTGGAAAAGATCTTCACTAATTCTATGTCTGATAGTGGGCTATTATCCAATATATACAAAGAACTCAAGAAATTATAGTCCAATGCAAACTTTATATGCCCCAGTACAGGGGAATGCCAGGGCCAAAAAGTGGGAAAGTTGGGGTAGGGGAGTGGGGGGAGGGCATGGGGGACTTTTGGGCTAGCATTGGAAATGTAATTGAGGAAAATATGTAATAAAAAATAAAATAAAATAAAATGAAAAGAAAAGAAATTATAGTCCAGAAAAACAAATAACCCTATTAAAAATGGGGCACAGGGTTAAACAAAAAATTCTCAACTGAGGAATACTGAAAGTCTGAGAAGCACCTAACAAAATGTTCGAAGTCATTAGTCATCAGGGAAATGCAAATCAAAACAAACCTGAGATTCATCCTCACACCAGTCAGAATAGCTAAGATAAAAAAATTCAGGTGACAGCAGATGATGGTAAGGATGTGCAGAAAGAGGAACACTCCTCCATTTCTCGTGGGATTGCTACCTGGTACAACCACTGTGGAAACCAATTTTGTACTTGCTCAGGAAATTGGACAAAGTACTACCAGAGGACCCATCCATACCATGCCTGGACATATACCCAGATGATGCTCTAACATCTAATAAGGACACATGCTTCACTATCTTCATAGAAGCCTTATTTATAATAGCCAAGAGCTGGAAAGAATACAGATATTCCTCAACAAAGGAATGGACACAGAAAATTTGGCACATTGACACAATGGAGTACTACTCAGCTATTAAAAATAATGAATTTATAAAATTCGTAGGCAAATGGATGGATCTGGAGCATATCATCCTAAGTGAGGTAACCCAATCACAACAGAAGACACATGATATGCACTCACTGATAAATTGGTATTAGACCAGAATCCCAAAATATCTGAATACCCAAGACACAATTCACAAAACACTCAAGAAAGAAGAACATAGTGTTGATACTTATATCCATCTTAGAAGGGGGGAATAAAACACCTATGGAAGGAGGTTTAGAGACAAAGTGTGGAGTAGAGAGTGAAGAAATGACCATCTAGAGACTGACTCACCTGGGGATACATCCCATTTACAATCACCAAACCCAGACACTGTTGGGGATGCCAACAAGTGCTTCCTGATAGGAGCCTGATATAGCTCTTTCCTGAGAGGCTCTGCCAGTTCCTGACAAATACAACAGTAGATGCTCACAATTATCCATTGGAAAAGCATAGGGTCCCCAATGAAGGAGCTTGAGAAAGGAACTAAGGAGCTGAAGAATTTTGCAGTCACACATGAGGAACAATATTATCAACTAACCATTACCCCTCAGAGCTCCCATGAACTAAACCACCAACCAATGAGAACACATGGTGGGACTCATGGTTTCAGATGCATATGCCACAGAGGATGACCTAGTCAGATGTCAATGGGAGGAGAGGCCCTTTGTCCTGTGAAGGTTCTAGGTCCCAGTGTGGGGGAATGCCAGGGCCAGAAAGTGGGATTGAGTATGTTGGTGAGCAGGGGGAGGGGGTGGGTGAGAGGATAGGGGAGAGTGATTTTCAGAGGGATTACTAGGAAAGCAGATAACATTTTAAATGTAAATAATGAAAATATCCAACAAAAAGGAAGCATCCTTTGGCATATTGCTGAGCCCAGTCCTGAAAAAAAATCATCACAAGGAAGTGATATTTCATAATCCTTCCTTTTGGCGATTCTCCTCAGGGCTCGAGTCTCATACTACCTTTCTACCTTCCATCCCCACAGTACCTTTCTACCTCCAGTGCCCTCCCTCCCTTCCACTGTCTGAATCCTCATGTTCCATTACTCTTCCCACTACCACTCTGATATAAAAGCATTACATAATTTCTTTTGCAAGATGGAGATGCACTTATTTCTCTTTCCTGTTGACTTGTAAGGCAGATTCTCTGTTAATGCTCACTTTTATTATTAAGGGGCAAGGAGAACGAAAGCAAACTGTCCACGCCTGAGAAAACAGATGGTAGGTGAATCAGGGAAGCAGCTACTAGGAAGGAAAGACAGGAAGACAGAAAGGAGTTGAAAGGCTTTGTTACAACTCAGCTGAGATCACATCCATCTTCAGGAAAATCTCAACAGAACTCAATGTTCTGTCGGGGACTGATGGTGATTTTCTCTTTGTGTATTGCATTAATTACTTTTTCTACTCTTGGAACTAGGTATCCGGCCAGAAGCAACTAGTGGGAGGAAGGATGGATTTTCTTTCATAAGTCAAAGATAAGTGTGGTGGACAAGGGTAAGCATAGTGGCACAAGGTAAAGTAGTTGGTGATATTATGCTCAGCAGCCAAGAATGAGAGAACAAATTGGAGTCGAAGCTATTAAAAAAAAACAAAACAAAACCTGAAAGCACATGCTGGCCAAATGGCACAGCAGATAAAGTTGTTTTCCACTAAGCCTATGAACCTGAGTTCAATCCTAGGGATCCACAAGTGTCCTTCCCACACACCAACAAATAAATGCAATAAAAGAAAGGAAAATAAACAAAGCCAGAGGCATGCATGGCAATAACCACTTCATACAGCTCTGTCTCTCAAAGGTTCTGCAACCTTCTGAAACTCAATGTTCAGAAGCCACCAGCTGGGGAGTGTTTCAGAAGCTAAGCAAAACCAACAGACACTGCTAGAAAGCTAAGGAACTTTTGGTGTTAAAGATGAAATGTTCTCTTCTGGTATTAATTCTCATAATAGCTTGCCCACTTGTGACTAAAATATTCAGAGCAGCAACATTAATCTTAGTCACCTGTCTGAATGATTGACGGGCACATACCAGGGATTTGCAATTGCATCCCTTGGTCTCTACAGCAGCTTTTCACATCATGACTGTTCAAGTATGTAAAACCTCATCACTTCTCCCTCAGTTTATCCTCATCACTAGCTACTAAATCTTGAAATATTGTAGTCTAACCTTTTTTATCTTCTCATTCTGGGGCCAACTCTAAGTAACACAGGACACTTCTTTTCTACCTAACTTCCTAATTTAGCCAAAATGCTATTGAAAGACCCCCGAAGGGAGACCCTCACTCAAGCCTCGGGACAGCCGCGGACCCAAGAAGACACTGAGACCGAACTCAAATTGTTGAAGGCAAGATTTAATAAAGCAACAGCAAGAAAGCACATAGACCAGAGCTCTGGGGTCGAAACTCATACACCTAGTGGTGTAGAGGAGAATCGACGACGAGCCAAATTTTTCACAGGCTTATATAGGAAAAACTCAAGGGGGGAGAGCGGGGCAGGGAAAGTACAAGTTTACATAACTAATGGGTTCTGCCAAGGGACAAGGGGTTCTGCCAAGGGATTCTATGTAAATAAGGGGTCATGTCCTATTATTTGGCAATGTACCCGGTTCATTCTGAGGTTGTTCCAGGAGGCCCTTATCTCAAAAATGTTCTTGGAACAGTCTTTAGTTGGGAGGGTTCGAACTCTAGGGTGAGGAGTTCAGGAATGCATTCTGGGGTGAAGAGTTCAGGAGTGTTCTGGGAACACTCTCTAGATGGGAGGGGTCGGGCTCTGGGGTGAGGAAGAGTTCAGTAATTTTTTAATCTTCACTATTTTCTCAGGTGTCGACTATGAAGTTAGAGTTGTTTTTTTCTTTCCCAATACCTGTTCTTCCCTTAGAATCTTTGCAGAGCAAGAGCTACCTTCCTTCATTCCTTCCTTCCTTCCTTCCTTCCTTCCTTCCTTCCTTCCTACTTATGTTCCTTCCTTTCTTTTTGTGACCAATTTCAAGCCAGCCTAGTGCTCCCTGCTAAAACACTAATTCACAACATAGCAACTAAAATGGTGCTTAGGTGGAGTACAGCCCAGTTGCTTGTCTGTAGAAAATAGAATAGCATGTGAAAGGATTCATTCTTAAAGGATTGTGGGAAGAAAAGTTGGTGGAATTCACAGGTTTTTATATTTCTTCACTCAGTTTAGGGATGAAAGCTAAGTCATTTTCTTCCTTTCTGGAAAAGCACTATTTAAATGGCATTCATCTTTGTCATATACCCTCTAAATATCAGGGAACATTGGAGGCTCTTCTTTTCTATTTTTTGGTGTCCACCCTATTATCAGTTTTCCATTGCATGTTCATTGAGATTAGCCAGCTCTTTTCTTCCTGATGCTTCCCACTGAGTATGAAATAATGCAAGGTAGTATGTTTGTTGGCTTGCTTGTATGTCACTGTCAGGACAAGTTTAATGTGTCCTATGCCCTATGTTTGCATGTTTATAGAATTTAACGTGTTGAGAGGAGGAGAAATGTAAGCACACCTTTACCCTCATGAAGGAGATGCACCTAGTGTGTGTGTGTGTGTGTGACAGAGAGAGAGACAGAGAGAGAGAGAGAGAGAAAGAGAGAGAGAGAGAGAGAGAGACTGTCTCTGACTCTGTGTCTGTGTCTCTGTCAGTGTTATTGTCTATTATGTGTCTGTGACTATGTCTGTGTCTGGGTTACAGGCAGGGTTTCTCTGTGTAGCCCAGGCTGTCCTGGAACTTAGTCTGTAGGTCAAACTCAGTGAGATTTGCCTGACTCTGCCTCTGCCTCCGCCTCTACCTCCACCTCTGCCTCTACCTCCTCTGAGTACTAGGTTTAAAGGCATGCACTACCAAAACCGAGCTCCAAGGAAGTTTTTATAAAGGAAAATATTTAATTGCGACTGACTCACAGTTTCAGCAGTTTAATTAATTATTGTCATGGTGGGACGCATGGCTGTGTGCAGGCAGGTGTGAATTTGGAGAAGGAGCTGGAAAATCTTGATCCACAGGCAGCAGAAGAAGATTGCATGCCACACCTGACATAGCTAGGGTATAGGAGACATTAAAGATTGTCCTGACAGTGACATACTTCCTTCAACAAGTCCACTCCTACTCCAACATACTTTCTAATAGTAACAGTCCTTAACGACCAAGTATTCAATCAGATGAGACTATTGGGGCTATTCCTGTAGAGATGAACCTTTCTCCTTTGTTCTGAGAGTAACAACTCTTGAAACTGAATTATTTCTGAATAAGTGCCTAGACCAGAAGCTTTGGCATGATCACCAAATAGCTCATAACTTAACTATCCATTTATTGTATTCTAAGCCAAACCAAGTGTTTGGTTACCTCTCCTCATTTTCATAGGAATGTTTCCTTCAGTGATTGTGACAAATCTTTCAGTCCTGACAATTTTCCAGAATCTTAGCTCCCCCATCCAGATGTCACACCTTCCAATCATGCCTCAGCTCATTGACCATAGGCATTTTATTGATAGGTACTGCTTCCACATAATACATAAGAGATTCTATCTATTTGATCCTATTCAAATCAACACAAAAGTATACTTATTTTTATATTTCATACTTTGCTATATAATATCTATTCATAATGTACAAACCTTTAAATCCTGGATAGGATCTTATTACCATCACCAGGATTATTGATTCTGATTGCAAATCTCTACCACATGGTATCTAAGGGAGTGCAAATCGTCAAGTAGGGGTGATAGAGTTGAAAGAGAAATCATCAAAGATGATTTTTTTTGGAAGTCTGCTTCCAATGGCATGGGAATGAAGGGAGATCAAATAAAAATACACATGCACTGTTTCTGTGGTAATACTTGATACAGTGTTGAAAACCAGGAGCTCATACTGAGATGGTGCAGCATAAAATACATTATCTACAGCCTAGCCAAATCTGAAGTCTTCCTTACTATGGATGGGTGGTCTGATATACATGGGAGACCTGGTAAGCCTAGGAGAAGTACAAAATTAGAAGGCATGGTAAGTCAGAGAAAAAGGCTGGAAAACAAATTTTCCAAGAAATCAGTCTGAAGAAACAAGCTGGAGTAGCCATTCTAATATTGAATAAAATCGATTTCCAACCCAAAGTTATCAAAAAAGACAAAGAGTGGCACTTCATATTCATCAAAGAAGACTTAATTCCAATTCTCCTCATAGTATTTCACAAAAATGAAACAAAAGGTATTCTAACCCATTCATTATATGAAGCCACAAATACTCTGATAACTAGACCCAACAAAGAAAGTGAACGTCAGACCAATTTCCCTTATGAATATCAATGCAAAAATACTCCATAAAATCCTTGCAAACCGAATACAAGAACACATCAATATGGTGGATGATCATTCATCATGATCAGGTACTCTTCATCCCAGGGATGCAGTGATTGTATAATATATGGATATCCATCAGCATAATCCACTATATAAACAAACTCAAAGACAAAAATCACATGATCATTTTGTTAGATGCTGACAAAACATTTGAAAAAATCCAACACCCCTTCATGATTAATGTCTTTGAAAGATCAGGAATTCAAGGCCCATACCTGAACATAATAAAAGCAATATACAGCAATCCAATACCCAACATTTAACTAAATGGAGAGAAACTTGACACAATCCCACTAAAATCAGGAATGAGACAAGGCTGCCCACTTTCTTCCTACCTATTCAATATAGTACTTGAAATCCTAGCCAGAGCAATTAGACAACAAAGGAGATAAAGGGGATACAAATTGGAAAGGATGAAGTCAAAATATCACTATTTGTAAATGATATGATAATATACATAAGTGGCCCTAAAAATTCCACCAGAGAACTTCTAAACCTGATAAACAGTTTCAGTATAGTAGCTGGATATAAAAGTAGCTCAAAAATCAGTGGTCTTTCTCTACATAAAGGATAAACAGCCTGGAAAAGAAATTAGGGAAACAATACCCTTCATAATAGTCACAAATAATATAAAATACCGTAGTGTGACTCTAACTAAGGAAGTAAAAGATCTCTATGATAAGATCTTCAGGTCTCTGAAGAAAGAAATCAAAGAAGATCTCAGAAGATGTAATGATCGCCCATACTCATGGATTGGCAGGATTAATATAGTAAAAATGACTATCTTGCTGAAGGCAATCTAATGATTCAATGCAATCCCCATCAAAATTCCAACTCAGTTCTTCACTAAGTTAGAAAGGGCAATTTGCAAATTCATCTGGAATAACAACAACAACAAAAAAAACTAGGATAACAAAAAGTATTCTCAACAATTAAAGAACCTCTGGTGGAATCACTATGCCTGACCTCAAGCTGTATTACAGAGCAATTGTGATAAAAACTACATGGTACTGGTACAGCAAAAGCCGGGTAGATCAATGGAATAGAGTAGAAGACCCAGAAATGAATCCACACACTTGAGTATTGACAAGGGAGCTAAGACCATCCAGTGGGAAAAAGTCAGCATTTTCAACAAATGGTGTTGGCACATCTGGAGGTTATCATGTAGAAGAATGAGAATTGACCCATTTTTATCTCCTTGTACAAACCTCAAATATAAGTGGATCAAGGACTTCCCCATAAAAGCAGAGACTCTGAAACTTATAGAGGAGAAAGTGGGGAAAATCTTTAAAGATATGGATGGGAACAGAGGAAAAAATTCCTGAACAGAACAGCCATGCTTTTTTTCTGTAAGATCAATAATTGACAAGTGGGACCTCATAAAATTGCAAACGTCTGTAAGAAAAAGACACTGTTAGTAAGACAAAAAACCCACCAACAGATTGGGAAAGGGTCTTTACCAATCCCAAATCTGATGGGTGACTAATATCCAATATATACAAAAAACTCAAGAATCTGGACTCCAGAAAATCAAATAATCCAATTAAAAATGGGGTACAGATATAAACAAAGAATTCTCAACTGAGGAATACTGAATGGCTGAGAAAAACATGAAAAAATGTTCAACATCCTTAATCATCAGGGAAATGCAAATCAAAACAACCCTGAGATTCCACCTCACAGCAGTCAGAATGGCTAATATCAAAAATTCAGGTGACAGCAAATGCTGTCAAGGATGTGGAGAAAGAGGAACACTCCTCCATTGCTGGTGGGATTGCAAGCTTTCACAACTACTCTGGAATTCAGTGTGGCTGTTCCTCAGAAAACTGGACATAGTACTACAAGAAGATCCAGCAATATGTCTCCTGGGCATACACCTAGAAGATATTCCTACTTGTAACAAGAACACATGCTCCACTATGTTTCATAGCAGCCATATTTGTAATAGCCAGAAGCTGGAAAGAACCCAGATGTCACTCAACATAGGATTGGAGACAGAGAATGTGGTACATTTACACAATGGAGTAATACTCAGCAATTAAAAACAATGAATTTATCAAATTCTTAGGCAAATAGATGGATCTTGAGGATATCATCTTGAATGAGGTAACTGAATCAAAAATGAACACACATGATATGCACTCACTGATAAGTGGATATTAGCCCAGAAACTTAAAATATCCAAAATACAATTTGTAAAAAACATAAATTCGAGAAGAAAGAAGACCAAAGTGTGGATACTTGGTTCCTTCTTAGAATGGCGAACAAATTACCCATTGAATGAGTTATAAAGATGAAGATTGTAGCTGAGACGGAAGGAAGGAACATCCAGAGACTGCCTTACCCAGGGATCCATCCCATATACAACCATCAAACCGAGACACTATTGCATATGCCAGCAAGATTTAGCTGACAAGATCCGAATATAGCTGTCTGCTGTGAGGCTCTAGCCAGTGCCTGGCAAATACAGTAGTGGATGCTCACTGTCATCCATTGGAGGGAGCACAAGGTCCCCAGTGAAGGAGCCAGAGAAAGTATCCAAGGAGCTGAAGGGGACTGAAGCCCCATTAGAAGGGACATCAATATGAACTAACAATTACCCTTAGAGCTCCTTGGAACTATATCACCATTCAAAGAAAACACATGGTGGAACTTGTGGCTCTATCTTGATTTGTAGCAGAAGATGGCCTAATCTGTCATCAATGGTAGAAGAAGCCCTTGATCCTGTGAAGGCTCTACGCCCCTATATAGGAGAATGCCAGGACCAGGAATGAGAGTGTTTGTTTTGGGGAGCGGGGGGAGGTGGGAGAGGATAGTGGATTTTTGGAGGGGAAACTAGGAAAGGGGATAACATTTGAAATGTAATATATATATATATATATATATATAATAGAAAATACAAACTTCATTATCCTAAAGGAACAAAAATGTGATTTATATTTAAATTATATAAAAAATAAAGAGCAATACAATTGCAAAAAAAGAAAACATGGTAAGTTTTAGTTGACTGGCTCTCATGGACATACCTAGTAATCATGGGAAACATAAACCAAGGAATACCTGGAAAGCATGGGAAACTTTTTAAGTATGAGAGTTTCTATAATATGGAAGACCTGGTAATCCTATTTAGCCAGAAAGCCTGGTGTTCATGGGCAGTCCCAAGACGCATGGCTGTCCTAGAACCCAAGGACACTGAAAAGCATGGAAGGATTAGAAAGTATGGAACGTCTGAAAAAAGCTTCTTTGGCCTGTCATACCTGGGAGGCCTGGAAATCTTAGGTGGTCTGGTAAGCATGAGCAGCCTATAAGCATTGGGAAGCCTGGGATGTATGAGATTCCCAGAACCCATGGAAGACCTGAAAATTATGGAAGGACTGGTAAGGATGGCAAGTCTTATAAACATGGCAGGCCCGGTAAGCCTGAGAGGCCTGGAAATGTCAGCAGGCTTGATAAGGATGAGCAACCTCCAATGTGGGGAGGTCTAGTAAGCATGGGAGTCTTAGAAGCCTAGGAAGACCTGGAAAGCATGGGAGGCCTATTAAGGATGGGAGGTCTGATAACCATTGGAAACCGGGTATTCTTGAGAGGCTTGGGAATCTTAGGAGGCCTGGAATTCTTGAGTATCCTGGCAGCAATTGGAAGGCCTAGGGACCATGGGAATTCTAGAACCATAGAAATGCCTGGAAATATTGGAAGAACAAATAAGGATGTGAGGTCTGGATAAACATATGCTGCTGAGCATAAGATGTGGGGGGAAGCATGGGAGTCCTGGCAAACATCAGAGTCCTACTTGGCCTGTTAGGCCAGATGTACATGGGAATGCTGGGTAATATGAGTATCTCAGTACACATAGAAGGTCTCAATAATGATTAGAGTCTTATAAAGCACAGAAACCAAATGAAGTCTAATATAAATGTGAGGTCTGGTACACAAATGAGGTCTAGTAACTTAGGGAGGCCTAGAGAATATGGAAGGCCTTGTAACCAAGCAGGTTATGGCTCCCTGGAATACCTGTTAAATTTGAGTGACCTGGGATGCATGGGCTTTCTGAGAAAAACTTGCGGCTTGCTAAGCCCTGGAACCTGGAAAGCTTAGGAGGTGTGATAAGCATTAGAAGCCTGGTGAATAAGGACAGGATTACTAAGCCTGGGGATGCTAGAATCCAAAAATGATGGGGAAAGCCCTGGAGGTCTAGAAGGATTGGGAGGTGTGAAAATACATCAGAGGAGTGTTAAGCCTGTGAGGGCTGGAAAAGGACTGCCAAGGATGAGATGGATCCAAGCATGGGGAAGCCTAGTAAGCAGGAGAGTCCTAGAACCTAGAGAAGACCTGGAAACATAGGAGACCTAGTACAAATAGGGTATCTGATGGACACAAAAGGTCTGGTTAGCCTGAGATTCTTGAAAAAGTTAGGAGGCTCAGTGAGCAAGAGAAGCTTAGTCAGAATTAGGAGGCCTAGTAAACACAGAAATACTAGAACTCATGGAAGATAGGGAAAGCATGGGAGGCCTAGAACTATTAGGCAAAGTTGAATGCCACGGAGGCCTGGGAAACTTAGGAGGCATGGACAGCATGATTAGCTGAGCAAGAACGGGATGTACTACTAACTATGGAAGACCTAGTAACAAAGAAAGACCTGAAAATCTTGGAAGGACTAGTAAGGATGTGAGTTATGTAAATGTGAGAGGCCTGGTAAGCAAGCATAAAATGCACAGGAAGCATTGGAGATCCAGTAACTAATAGAGTCTTGGATGGCAGGTTAGGCCAGGTGTACAGGGGAAGCCTGGTTAGTATGAGCAGCTTAGTATACATGGAAGCTCTCAAAACCATGAAAAACCTAGAAACCACTTGAGGCCTAGTAGCCAAGTGAGGCCTAGTAATCATGTGAGGCCTGGCAAGCAAGTGAGTGCCATTAACCAAGGGAGGCCTGGAGAGTATGGAAGGCTTTGTAATCAGGTGGATCCTAGTACCCTGGTGGCTGGGTGAGTTTGAGAGGGTTGGTAAACACTGGAGATGTGGTAAACGTTCCTAGCTTCCTTAGCCTGGAAGGACTGAAAGGCTTTTTCAGTACCTGGCATGCATGGGAGGCCCAGTAATGGTGGGTAACTGGAATATCCATATGAGCCATGGTGTACATGTGAGTACTAGTAGACATAGGTGAAGCCTAGTCAACTTAGGAGGCATCATGAGCACATGAGGCCTAGTAACCAAGAGAAATAAGGTAAAGACCTTGAAAGGACAACTCTCAGCTTCATCTAGAAAATAAAATGAAAACTCAGGATAGCTAAAACGATCCTGAATTAAAAAGGAACTGCTGGGGACTCCATTCCCAGTTCAAATTAGACTACAAAGCTATAGTAGTAAAATCATCATGGCATTGGCACAGAACCAGCCACATTGAACAAGGGAACTATTTATGGGACTTTCAAAGTTGGATACAGTGAATTTTGTACCATGCCATGGTTGTGAACCTATGAAGACCAAAGGTTGTTAGGTTATGGCTTAAAAGTGGTGTGTTCCTGTATCATGTTGACAAGAGGAAGAATTGTGACAGCATCTCCAATCATGTGAGAGTCCAGGCTCTGGGAATGCCTGTTGGAGGTTATCTTGATTGCATAAAGTGACTTGGGAAGACCTACCTATCCGGGGTGGCACTATTCCTTGACTCTAATCTTGAACTCTACACAACGGAGAAAGTTATTGATGTACTTGCATTAAGGTGATCTCTTTCTACTGTAGGTGTGATGTGACCAGTTTCTTCAACCTCCTGCCGCGGAAGCCTAGAGACTCAAAGTCTGAGATAATTGAAACTGTTGCCCCTAAGGTGATTTCATAAGGTCTTTTTAAAAACATAAAATCACTGCAACAGTAAAAGAAATTAAGACAGAGAAATTGATCAGTATACTATGATACAGCTCATACCTTGATAGCAAATGATAGGTATCATGAAGGCCTATTTTCCATTTCCTATCTTGTTTATCCCTTTCAAAAATTGGATTCTTGGTATTTACCCTTACATCAATACATAAATATATTACATAAGTATATATAGTTCTATGTAAATATATTGCATATATAATTCCCTTGCTTATCCAGGATAGGGCATGAAATTTAAGTATAAGATAAATGTCTGTATGTGTGCATATATAGTTAGTTAGACATAGTCAGCAGTAAATGTTTTCCGAACACAAACGACATTATTTAGTTATTTGAAAGCCCACACAGAGAGTAATCTCAAATATTCCCTTTTAACCAATGATTTACGTCTTATAATAATGTCATAATGAATGCATTGGTTCACAACAGTTTCAACAATGGCATGATTTTATTTTGTCTCAATTTTAGCTAGGGCCAAATCTACTTAACAAATTGATTGAGATGTTTTACCTTGCAAATATAGTCTCTTATTTCCATTCCAAGCTTGGATCTCGATGGTAAATTTAAATCAGAAGATTAGGTTTATTTGATTTGACAAATACTTTGTTGGAAGTAAAGGTTTTCTTCAGAAATACATGGAAATAAGGTGATGGAGGGAAGCAGTCACTTCTGGTGGTACTAGACTCCAAAGAATATTGAATTTGTTTTTGGTCTTCTTCACTGTAGTCATTACACAGCCTTCATATTAAATGAACCATTCAATACTTGTAAAATGCTTACAGTCTAATAATTGATAAGATTACTTGTTTTCTGCATTTCCTAGGTTTACAAAAAGGAAATTGCAGAATATACACATAGGGAAGGTTAGAACATCACTATCCAATTTCATTACAATTTGCTCCTCCTTATATTCAAAGGTGAGGATTTTATAACCTGTTGTCTTTCTGAAAGTTACTCTTTTGTTGGAATCAAAACACACCAAAGTTATTCTGAATATGACATTTCGGATATGGTTGTGGCAAGCAGAACCATCACACCTCTGACACCGTTGCCTTAAAATTACACACTGCCTGGTAAAGGTCACACGTAAAGGAAAGCCAAGTCGTCCAACTGACCACTTCCAAGTATATCTTCCATCCTTGGGGATCATTGTACCACACCTCATGGTGCATTCTTCAAGTTCTTGTTCATTGATAACTTGTGGTCCAATTACCCCATATTCTTGTGTTCGCAGCAAAGTCAACCACTGTTGTTTGTAAATGGGTGACAACCATGCCATAGGTATTAGTCGATCTTGTTCAAGAATAGTTGTGGAAGTCAAGTCACAGATAATGTGCTGAAATCTCAGCTTTTTAAACACTGGTTGAAATATTAGTCCTTCTTCACTTTCAAGAAAACTGATGTTATCAACATATGCCATGTGGGTGGAAAGCCAGTTGTTTGCGTGTTGTAAAAGCTGTTTCATGGTTCCGTTCCAGCATGGATTAAGATAAAGGAACATCCATATTTTTAGTGTGGTATATACATCAATCTCCTTTTGCATGACTAGTAAGTCAGAAGACAGTGCTAGAAGATACATCAACTTCAAGTCTACTTCCTTGTAAAGTGCCACACTTGGATGTACCATCAAATTGCAAAGAAGCCATTCAAAGCATCTCGTCTTTACAGCTTTTAATCTATAGGTTTCTGCTGCCAAATAATAGGAGCACACAGTGTTCCTGTTGATAGTTTCTTTCATGATTCCTTCACACTGCTGAATTACTCGATCCACCCGAAGCAGGCATGCTGCTGCCAAAACTTGAGGAACTTCCAGAGGTGTTATTGACAAATCCGCATCCCTGTACAAAGCACCAAACACAAAATGCAGAGATCGGGTATCAATATCCTCATTCTTAATGATCAGATTTATAACACCATGGCGTGATTCTCTCCAAGTACCTTTGAGAATGTTAGCAAAGTAGCCTGACTGACATAAAAATACTTTGTGTAAACACCATGTTCTTCCCAGAGCACGGATTTTAATGTCGCTATCATGCCCGTCCAAAAATAAGTTTTGATAAGCATCATTAGATGAGATCTTAACCCTTTTCCAGTAGATGTAGTTGAGAACTTGATGTGGATACATTCCCTGGTTTTGAGGTCCATGAACATTAGAACTTGTTGCCAACTCCTCCAAACTGTTTCTTTTTCGCTTGCGACTGCCAGGAATGTAGCTGGCACCGGCTATGGCTTCTGGCTGTGGCTCTAACAGACTGGAATCCCTGCAACTCAAGACCCTGCTGACTAAAAGCCCCATTGATGAAAATTCCTAGAACAAGCTCTCGCAGAGGCTTCTTGGTTGAGGCATTGCTGTAGTCTGCCAGTCCTGCCTAGACTTCTCTGGGTTTCTCTACTACAGATTCTGATGTCACAGAGAAGGCAGGGCATTCTTCATTGTCCACATGTGTGTTGCCTGAGCACAGGCCCCGCCTCCTGATAGCAACCCCTCCCTCTCCCTACTCCTTCCCCTTCCTCCCTTGCACATTTGCCCCACCATCCTCCCATCTCCCTTCCTCCCTCCCTTCCATTATTCCTAAATTCCTTCTTCCTTTCCTTTTCCCATTCTGCCACTCCTTTCCCCTCACCTCTCCCTTCTCCCACTATTTCTAAATGGGCCACACTATTTTGCTGAAGATGACCTCCATCAAACTGGAGAACCTAGTTCACCTAGTTTTTCAACCTTGCCAGCTGAATTTTCTTTTCCTTAAAGAGAACAACCAGGCCAAATTCATCCTGATGTGTGTTTAAGATTGTACATATCCCAACCCTTGACCCTTGACTATGAGCACTCAAATGTCTGTAGTATTTGAGATAATCACTTACTAACTGCTTTTGCCAATATAAACAGTAAACATTGTTATTGCTAATTTTATTGTTAGCCTCTTTTGATTAGGATTAATGAGAAGTATTTCATGCAAGTTGTTGTATGCCTATATCAACAATTTCTGTGTATGCTTTGCCTATATATATATATTTCTAAAAGTTCCTTATAAATCTAGTTATTTATTTAACTTGCATATGTATGCGTGTTTTATGGTTTTGTTTTAGTGATTTGCATTTACTTATTAACTTTATATGGACTCCTTACTGTTAATAAATTGCAATCTGTAAAAAGCCAAGTCTAATGTTTAAATATTTCTTTTTATTCCTCTGTGCTGGCAATCCATTCCCAGAGCCTGGCCAGCAAAGTCTATGGAGGCAGAGCAAGGTGAACCAATGCAAGACACTCCTCCAAGTGTCTGTGAGGTCATAGTTATATTCTTTCTTAACACCACCTCTCCTCTCACAAGTCTGTCTTAACAAAACATCTTCTAACCTGTATCTCCCTCTGTAAAACATCCTCTCAATTGTGTCTACTTCAGCAAATCATCCTGTCACCCATGTGTTGGCCTCAGCCAAACCTTCTTTCATGTGCATCTTCAGTATCAAAGCATCCTTTCACCAGTGTCTGCCTTAGCAAAACATCATTTAACCTTTCTCTCCCAGAGAATCACCATATAATGTACCCGACTTTCCAAAGAAATCAGAAATCTTAAGTTCATAATAGTTTCAAGGGTAATAAAAAGTCACATTCCTTAATTTGTTTGCTTTTAGTCATGCCTAGATGATATCACAAGAATAATCTGTGAGAAGAGTGAAGGTTTCACCACAATAAATGTTACTAGGAAGTATGATCCTGACAGTGTCAGTATCAGTATTGGCTTGCAGTTGCAACATGAGCGTTTTACCCCACTCAAGGGCCACCTCCTTTTGATAGATTATTATATTGATTCTTTTTTTCTCTAATAGATTCCCAGAAATGCTTAAGTTGTGAAAGTGTTTGTCCTCTCATAAGACCATTACTTGTACAATCACTAATATGAATATTCAACCTATGAGGAAAATTTAAGTAGAGATAGGGTAGAAAAGCTGGTGGGATGAGGGGATAAACAAAGCTAAGGATATACTTGAAAATCCACATGGAAACTTACTGTTTATAATAAAATTGATAAAGTCTCAAAAGACACATATTTAGCTGGTGGATGGCCTGTATGTCTACATAATACTGCTGCTGAAAATCAAGCAAAAAAAAAATCCCAATGCCAGGTATTTTCAGGAAGTTCCCAGAAATCTTGAAAATAATACAGGTTCTTCACACTCTTTCTGTTTGCCTACCATGAATATATGATAAGACCGTGCTACAAAAGACAAACCACATCGTGGTTGTAAAATATAGAGAAATTGAGCTGACATGTAACTGAAAATTTCCTTCCATCTAGTTAGATTTCATAGTTCTGGATTGTGCTATTCAGGATGCTGGCAGAGTAATGGCATCAGCAGAGTTACCCAGATATGAACCTTATGATGTACAATACCAATCTGCCAAGAAAGATGTGTCCAGCTACACAATAGTGACATCACTGTTATAGGGATAGCCAGTGTATCTGTGATTAGATTTGAGGCCAGTTCCACAGGAGGATAGAAAATGCCTTTGGCCCTAGGGGAGAATTTATTACTGTTGTTTATGTAAAGTCTCAAGGTGTCAAGCTCCCTTCTAAGTATCTATGTTTATATCTAGGGGAAATTCTACTTCAAGATTCATTCAGAGAAGCCCTTTTCGCAATAAACTACAGTGAGGAATAATATGCATAACTGCTCAAAGCACGATAATAAGAGATGGCTGAATGGTATTACTGTCTTGTTTAGGCATGAACCCTCATGGATCCTCAGAGGAAAAAAAAAGGAGCAGAAAATATATAAAAACTGTACCATAAAGAGGACGGCTATGGAATCTGTTTTCTTCACTACAGGACCACCAGTGCAGTCACGACTTCCCAACACCTGTGAGTATATGTAAAGTCTACCCATGACTAAAACCTCCCCACAGTAAATAATGGGCCAGGGAAGGACCCTTTCAACTTTTCCCTCCTTTGGTGAAATATTGGTGGGTTCTGAGGGAGAGAGAATCGTTATCTTCCATACATCCAGTGATCCAGATCCAGTGTCCTGCATCTGGCCTCCAAGAAAGAGTTTTGAGCTCATGGTCATACTGATAATCCTAGTTAAACTCTAGGATTCTCAAACACAAACAAACAAAACCAATGTCTGAAACAGAACTAGGGGGATTAAAAGGTTTGTAGAAGTGGGCAGGAGTCTAGAAAGGTTAGGGAGATTATAGAAATCTGAATATCATTTATACATGTACAGAATGTCAATGTCACACTTCATGATGGAATTAAATGTTGTTTCGTGGTTGCCACAGGATTCCATTACCCAAGAAGGAAGGCTAAACAAAAGCCTAAGGGCAGCAGAACTGCTTATTGACAATAGTGATGACCTGGATGCTTATAGCTCTTGTCTGCTGAGGAAGAGAACGCATCAGTGGCCATCTCTTGCTGGAAGTCTAAGGCAACATAGCACAGCTTCTCTCTGATATTAGGCATGATTTCCCTCCCAGGTTTTTGGTGAACTATAGCCACATGTGGTCATGAACTTCATGTGGTAGGCTGTCAGGTACAGGCCAGCTAGGTCCAGACACGGGATGGCACAAGGAGAGCAGAGATATGCACATTATCTCATAGATGTGCACATTCTGTGTGACCCCATCTCTGGGCTCCATCAAAATCGCAGTGGTATGACCAGAGGCCTAGAGGAACAGCACAGACTAGATGGCTACTTACATGGTTGTGGTTTTATAAGTCTCAAAATTGATGTGGGTCATCTTTTCACAGTTGGCCTTAGGGCTCTAGGGGGAATGCTGAGCAGCACAGTGTTCCTTTGGAGGACCACATGGAGTTTGTTGTAGAATGTTTGGTGCCAGATCTTCTCCATATTGAACCAGTTCGTGACAATGTCATGACCAATGGGGGTACTTCAGGATCAGGATGCCTCTCTTGCAATGGGCCTCAGTACCCACAAAGGTGTCCTTCTGTCTCTTACCCACCGTGATGCCCTGGTGCCTAGGGCAACCCCATAATGGAGGGGTAGATGGCCCTGGAGCATCATAACCAGCAAACCAGGCATTTCCCAGACCAGAACCATTGTTAACAAGGAAGGCAGTTAAATCATCATCCAGGGAGAACTGGTGGTCAGTGTGAACATTCAACAGAGGAGCTGCTAGAAACCTGTGCTAGTGGGAGGAAACAGACTAGACAGTCTTTATCCATGTTCTCTTTAGGGGAATCTAGGTTGTTTCTGGTTTCTGGCTCTTGTGAACAGAGCAGCAGTGAGCACAGTTGAGGAAATATCTCTTGGGTAGGATGAAGTATCCTTTGGCTATGTGCCCAAGAGTGGCAAACCTCAATTTTGGGTAGATCTTTTCCCATTTTCCAGCGAAACTATCACACAGACTTTCATAGTACCTGTGTAAGTTTCACTCCCACCATTGATGAATGTGCCCCTTACTGTATCCCCAGGATGAGCTGTCCCTTGCGTTGTTGATCTTAGCCATTCTGACAGGTGTAAAATGAAATCTCAAAGTAGTTCTCATTTGCATTTCCCAGATGGCTAAAAATGTTGAACATTTCTTTAAGTGTTTCTCAACTATTTGAGTTTCCTCATTGGAGAATTCTATTTAGATCAACATCAAATTTTTAAGATGGATGATTTGTTTTTCTTGACATCTTCAGTTCTTTATATAGTTTGCATATTAGTCCTCTATCAGATGTGGAGTTGGTGAAAATATTTTCCAATTCTGTAAGCTGCCTTCTTGATGGAGCGATAGTGTCCTTTGCTTTGCACAAGCCCTTTTGTTTCATGAGGTACCATTTATTAGTTTTTTTTTTTTAAGTCTCACTTCCTGGCCTAAAGGTGTTCTGCTTAGAAAGTCTTCCATGCCAATGAGTTCAATGCTATTCACCACTTTCTCTTCTATCACACCAGTGTCTCTGGTTTTATGTTTAGGTCTTTGATTTTCTTGTGGGTTTCTTTTTTGGGGGGCAGGATGCTAAGTGGATCTATTTGCATTCCTGTGACCAGCACCATTTGCCAAAGTTGTCCTTTTTGCAGTGTGTATTTCTGACTTCTTTATCAAAAAGAAGGTGCCCATAATTGTAATGATTTCTCTATGTCTACAATTATGTTTCATGTTCAATAAATCTGTCTGGTTTTGTGTCAATATAATTTTGCTTTTATTATTCTAGATCCAAAAACAGAATCCATATGTCTTCAGCATGCAAGAAATACTTCCTCTGTATTATAACTTGAAAGCAGGGATAGGGATACTTCCAGCAGTTCTTTTGTTGTTTGGGATTGTTTTAGCTCTATTGAAATTTTGGTGCTTCCATTTGATGATGCGATTTGTCCTTCCATCATCTGTGAAAATTTTGTGTTGTAATTTTGATGGGAATTACACTGAATCTGTAGATTGCTTTGGCGGGATAGTAATTTTTAGTTTGCTATTTTTATTAATCCATGAATATAGCAGATCTTATCATATTCTGATATCTTCTTCAATTTCACTCTCACTGTCTTGAAAATGTTATCAACACATGTGGTATATATATAGAATAATTGTCTAATTCTTTTGATATTTCCAATTTGTTGGAGTCCAGGTTTTTCAAATATATTCTTATGGTTATCTGGATTTTCTCAGTGTCTGTTCGATTTATTTCATTTGGATGTACTCTTTGACTGTTAGTTATTTTGGATAAAGATTTGTTGATATTACTGATTTTCTAAATAAACTCTTAGTTTCATTGATTCTTTCTGTTGTGCTCTTTCTTAAACATAATTGATTTCAAACCTGATTTGATTATGTCTACCTTCTAATCTTTTCTTTGCTTTTTAACAAAATTTTTATTTGATATTTTTTCATTTATATTTCAAATGCTATCCAGAAAGTCCCCTATACCCTTCCTCTGTCCTGCTCTTCAATGCACCCACTCCAACTTCCTGGCCCTAGCATTCCCCTGTACTGGGGCATATAATCTTTGCAAGACCAATGACCTCTCCTCCCAATGATGGCCTACTAGGCCATCTTCTGCTACATATGCAGTTAGAGACACAAGCTCAGGGGGTACTGGTTAGTTCATATTGTGGTTCCTCCAATAGGGTTACAGACCCCTTCAGCTCCTTGGGTACTTTCTCTATCTCCTCCACTAAGGGCCCTGTGTTCCATCTAGTAGATGACTCTAAGCATCCACTTCTATATTTGCCAGGTACTGGCATAACCTCACCTATATCAGGGTCATGCCAGCAAAATCTTGCTGGCATACGCAAATAGTGTCTGTGTTTGGTAGCTGATTATGGTATAGATCCTCAGGTGGGGCAGACTCTGATGGTCCTTCCTTCCATGTCAGCTCCAAAATTTATCTCTCTAACACTTTCCATGGGTATTTTGTTCCCCATTCTAAAGAGTGGCAAAGTATCCATACTTTGGTCTTCCTTCATCTTGAGTTTCATGTGTTTTGCAAATTATATATTGGGTATTCTAAGTTTCTGGGCTAATAAGAACTTAACAGTGAGTGCATATCATGTGAGTTCTTTTGTGATTGGGTTCTCTCACTCACGGTGTTATCCTCCAGATCCATCCATTTGCCTAAGAATTTTATAAATTCATTGTTCTTAATAGCTGAGTACTACTCCAGTGTGTAAATGTATCACATTTTCTGTATCCATTCCTCTGTGGATGGACATCTGGGTTCTTTCCAGCTTCTGGCTATTACAAATAACGTTTCTATGAATATAGTAGAGCATGTGTTCTTATTGCCACTTGGAACATCTTCTGGGTATGTTCCCAGGAGAGGTATTGCTGGATCTTCTGATAGAACTATGCCCAATTGTCTGAGGAACTGCCACACTGATTTCCAGAGTGGTTGTACAAGTTTGCAGAAATGGAGGAGTGTTTCTCCACATCCTCGCCAGCATCTGCTATCAACTGAATATTGATCTTAGCCATTCTGATTTGTGTGAGGTTGAATCTCAGGGTTGTTTTGATTTGCATTTCCCTGATGATTAAGGATGTTGTACTTTTTTCAGGTGATTCTCAGTGATTTGGTATTCTTCCGTTGATCTACATGATAACTGCCAGTTAAGCCAACACCATCTCTTGAAAATGCTGTCTTTTTCCGTTGGATGGTTTTAGCTATGTTGCTAAAGATCAAGAGATCATATGTGTGTGGGTTCATTTCTGGGTCTTCAATTCTATTCCATTGATCTGCCAGTCTGTCACTGTACCAGTACCATGTGGTTTTTACCACAATTACTCTGTAGTACAGCTTGATGTCAGGCAGGGTGATTACCCCAGAAGTTCTTTTATTTTTGAGGAGAGATTTTGCTATCCTAGGTTTTTTGTTATTCCAGATGAATTTGCAAATTGCCCTTTGTATCTCAGTGAAAAGTTGAGTTGGAATTTTGATGGGGATTGCATTGAATCTGTAGATTGCTTTTGCCAAGATAGCCATTTTTACTATAATAATCCTGCCAATCCATGAGCATAAGAGATCTTTCCATCTTCTGAGATCTTCAATTTCTTTCTTCAGAGGCTTGAAGTTCTTGTCATACAGATCTTTCACTTTCTTAGTTAGAGTCGCGCCAAGGTATTTTATATTATTTGTGACTATTGTGAAGGGTGTTGTTCCCTAATTTCTATATCAGCCAGTTTATCCTTTGTGTACAGAAAGGCTACTGATTCTCCTGAGTTAAATTTATATCCAGCTACTACACTGAAACTGTTTATTAGGTTTAGGCGTTCTCTGGTGGATTTTTTTATGGTCACTTATATATACTATCATATCATCAGCAAATGTTGATATTTTGACTTCTTCCTTTCCAATTTGTATTCCCCTGATCAACATTTGCTGTCAGATTGCTCTGGCTAGGACTTCAAGTACTATAATGACTATGTAGGAAGAAAGTGGGCAGCTTTGTCTAGTCCCTGATTTTAGTGAGATTGCTTCAAGTTTTTCTCCATTTAGATTGATGTTGGTTACTGGTTTGCTGTATATTGCTTTTATTATGTTTAGGCATGGGCCTTGAATTCTTGATCATTCCAAGACTTTTATTATGAATTGGGTGTTGGATTTTGTCAAACACTTTCTCAGCATCTAATGAGATGATCATGTGGTTTTTGTCTTTGAGTTTGTTTATATAGTGGATATCCCTGCATCCTTGGGATGAAGCCTACTTGATCTTGATGGATGAACGTTTTAACATGTTCTTGATTCAGTTTGTTAGGATTTTGTTGATTAGTTTTGCATCAATATTCATTCATAAGGGAAATTGTTCTGAAGTCTCTTTCTTTGTTTATGTGGTTTAGATATAGAGTAATTGTGGCTTCATAGAATGAATCGGTCAGAGTACTTTCTGTCCCTATTTTATGAAATAGTTTGAGGGGAATTAGAATTTGGTCTTCTTTGAAGGTCTGATAGAACTATGCACTAAATCCATCTGGTCCTGGGCTTTTTAGGTTGGGAGATTATTAATGACTGATTCTATATCTTTAGGGGAAATGAGACTGTTTAGATCATTAATCAGATCATGATTTATCTTTGGTATCTTTTAACTGTCCAGGAAATCGTCCATTTCATCTAGGTTTTCCAGTTTTTTTTTTTTTTTTGAGTATAGGCTTTTGTAGTAGGATCTAATGATATTTTGGATTTCCTCAGGGTCTGTTGTTATGTCTCATTTTTTCATTTCTGTTTTTGTTCGTTATGATACTGTCCCTGTGCCTTCTAGTTAGCCTGGCTAAGGGTTTATCTATCTTGTTGATTTTCTCAAAGAACCAGCTCCTGGTTTGGTTGATTCTTTGTATAGTTCTTTTTTGTTTCCACTTGGTTGATTTCAGCCCTGAGTTTGATTATTTCCTGCCTTCTACTCCTCTTGGGTGAATTTGATTCCTTTTGTTCTAGAGCTTTCAGGTGTGCTGTCAAGCTGCTAATATATGTTTTCTCTAGTTTCTTTCTGGAGGCATTCAGAACTATTAGTTTCCCTGTTAGGAATGCTTTCATTGTTTTCCATAGTTCTGGGTGTGTTGTGGCTTCATTTTCATTAAACTCTAAAAAGCCTTTAATCTCTTTCTTTATTTCTTCTTTGACAAAGTTATCATTGAGTAGAGTGTTCTTCAGCTTCCATGGGAATGTTGACTTTCTATTAGTTATGTTGTTATTGAAGATCAGCCTTAGTCCTTGGTGATCAGATAGGATATATGGGATCATTTCATTATGGTTTTTTTTTTTTTTTTTTTTTTTTTTTTTTTTTTTTTTTTTATCTTGAGGCCGGTTTTGTGACCAATTATATGGTCACTTTTGGAGAATGTACCATGAGGTGTTGAGAAGAAGGAATATCCTTTTGTTTTACGATAAAATGTTCTGTAGATATCTGTTAAATCCATTTGTTTCATAACTTCTGTTAGTTTCAATGTGTCTCTGTTTACAGGTTTTGTCTAATGATGAGAGTGGGGTGTTGAAGTCTCCCACTATTATTGTGTGAGGTGCAATGTGTGCTTTGAGCTTTACTAAAATTTCCTTAATGAATGTGGATGTCCTTGCATTTGGAGTATAGATATTCAGAATTGAGAATTCATCTTGGAAGATTTTACCTTTGAGGAGTATGAAGTGCCTATCCTTGTCTTTTTTGATAAATTTGGGATGGAAGCCGATTTTATCCGATATTAGAATGACAACTCCAGCTTGTTTCTTCAGAACATTTGCTTGGAAAATTGTTTTCCAACCTTTTACTCTAAGGGAGTGTCTGTCTTTTTCCCTGAAGTGAGTTTCCTGTATCCAGCAAAATGTTGGGTCCTATTACGTAGCCAGTCTGTTAGTCTGTCTTTTTATTAGGAGAATTGAGTGTGTTGATATTGAGAGATATTAAGGAAAAGCAATTATAGCTTCTTGTTATTTTTGATGTTACATTTGGGGTTCTGTTCTTGCGGCTGTCTTCTTTTAGTTTTGTTGAAGGATTACTTTCTTGCTTTTTCTTTTTTTTTTGTTTTTTTGTTTTTTTTGTTTTTTTTTTGTTTTTTTTTTGTTTTTTTTTTCCATTTTTTATTAGGTATTTAGCTCATTTACATTTCCTTTTTTTTCCATTTTTATTAGGTATTTAGCCCATTTACATTTCCAATGCTATACCAAAAGTCCCCCATACCCACCCACCCCCAATCCCCTACCCACCCACTCCCCCTTTTTGGCCCTGGCGTTCCCCTGTACTGGGGCATATAAAGTTTGCGTGTCCAGTGGGCCTCTCTTTCCAGTGATGGCCGACTAGGCCATCTTTTGTTACGTATGCAGCTAGAGTCAAGAGCTCTGGGGTACTGGTTAGTTCATAATGTTGTTCCGCCTATAGGGTTGTAGATCCCTTTAGCTCCTTGGCTACTTTCTTTAGCTCCTCCATTGGGAGCCCTGTGATCCATCCATTAGCTGACTGTGAGCATCCACTTCTGTGTTTGCTAGGCCCCGGCATAGTCATACAAGAGACAGCTAAATCTGGGTCCTTTCGATAAAATCTTGCTGGTGTATGCAATGGTGTCAGCGTTTGGATGCTGATTATGGGGTGGATCCCTGGATATGGAAGTCTCTACATGGACCATCCTTTCATCTCAGCTCCAAACTTTGTCTCTGTAACTCCTTCCAAGGGTGTTTTGTTCTCACTTCTAAGGAGGGGCATAGTGTCCACACTTCAGTCTTCATTTTTCTTGAGTTTCATGTGTTTAGCAAATTGTATCTTATATCTTGGGTATCCTAGGTTTTGGGCTAATATCCACTTATCAGTGAGTATATATTGTGTGAGTTCCTTTGTGAATGTGTTACCTCACTCAGGATGATGCCCTCCAGGTCCATCCATTTGGCTAGAAATTCATAAATTCATTCTTTTTAATAGCTGATTAGTACTCCATTGTGTAGATGTACCACATTTTCCTTATCCATTCCTCTGTTGAGGGGCATCTGGGTTCTTTCCAGCTTCTGGCTATTATAAATAAGGCTGCTATGAACATAGTGGAGCATTTGTCCTTCTTACCAGTTGGGGCATCTTCTGGATATATGCCCAGAAGAGGTATTGCTGGATCCTCCGGTAGTACTATGTCCAATTTTCTGAGGAACCGCCAGACTGATTTCCAGAGTGGTTGTACAAGCCTGCAATCCCACCAACAATGGAGGAGTGTTCCTCTTTCTCCACATTCACGCCAGCATCTGCTGTCACCTGAATTTTTGATCTTAGCCATTCTGACTGGTGTGAGTTGGATCTCAGGGTTGTTTTGATTTGCATTTCCCTGATGATTAAGGATGTTGAACATTTTTTTCAGGTGCTTCTCTGCCATTTGGTATGCCTCAGGTGAGAATTC